>NW_009698400.1:0-50705 GCF_000703405.1 Apaloderma vittatum
AGGCCCTTGATCATCCTCGTAGCTCTCCATTGGACTCTCTCCAGTAGGTCCCTGTCTCTCTTGAATTGGGGAGCCCAAAACTGGACACAGTATTCCAGGTGTGGTCTCACCAGGGCAGAGTAGAGGGGGAGAAGAACCTCTCTAAACCTGCTGGACACACTTTTCTTCATGCACCCCAGGATCCCATTGGCCCTCTTGGCCACAAGGGCACATTGCTGTCCCATGGACAACTTACTGCCCACTAGGACTCCAAGGTCTTTCTCCATGGGTCTGCTTTCCAGCAGGACATTCCCTAACCTGTACTGGTGCCTGATGTTATTCCTCCCCAGATGCAGGACTCTACACTTGTCATTATTGAACTTCACGAGGTTCCCCTTTGCCCAGCTCTCCAGCCTGTCCAGGTCTCATTGTACTCCTACTCTGTAGCATTCTTTTAAATAATTTCTTTACTCATGTTAATATTTAAAGGTGACTAAGCAGCAAAACTGGCCTCTGGCTGCCTGCATGGGTGGGCACCAGCCCGCAAACCCTCCCTGAGGTTCATTTGCACCGGGATATGCACTGCTCCTCTGGAAGCAGTCAGCTGTGATGGCTCTCTGGCAGGCAGGGTGCTGTGGGGTGAGCCCAGTGCAGACACTCAGGCAGGGTGAGCTGTGCTGGACCCAGTGGGGCTAATCCGCGCAGGTCCTGCGCAAACACAACGCTGCTGTTCCTGTCTGCATGGCCCCAGCTAGTACACGTAGGAAGGAATTGAAGACCAGGCAAAACTGCATGGCTGGACCAAGGCTTGCCTTGCCCATGTCATTCACCAACTGCTTTTTTTCAAGCACTGGAAGTTAAGCAAGAGCCTTGCCTCACAATCAGATCCTGGGGAATCTGTTGACCTGTGGCAACTGGAGTTTAGTACCAGTGAATGGCATAGCGATGACATTACTGAATAACATTCAGAGTAATATCTGTTTTTCTATTTTGTTTTCAAGTGGTTCTCTCACTCAATAATATGGAGCTTACTGAAGAAAACTGCTGGAGCTTATGCTTGTCACCTTCAATCTCCTGGCCCAGCCCATGTTTTTTCTATCTGGCTGTTTTGAAGTACATCTCGTAACATGCTTCCAAGATTTAGAATGACCCCAAAGGCAGGTCCCGGGAAACAGCCTGCAGATCTCAGAGTATAACAAAGCATGGGTGATGCCCCATCTTCTCCTGAGATCTGAGCAGGCAGCAGCAGAACTGGGCTGACCTCAGTCCTCATCTTCTTGATGATTTTCAGCTTGCTCGGGCACTAGTGCAGTGGCACAGACCTCCCCTCCTCTGAACAGCCTGGGCTGAGCCTCAGCTGGTTTATCTTTGCTTGTTGTAGGCATTGATATCTGATCTAGTCAGCCAGAAAGAGCTGATTTGAGGGTGCAGTTCATCTGATCTACTCTAGACAGATGTCTGCTTTTCATAAGTCACCCCTAAACTATTTCTTTCTCCCCTCCCCTGTGACTACATGGGGAGCGTACAGCGACTAGCACAGGCACTGTGGGAGTGAAGTCCTGTGGTCACCGAGGCTGTGTCGAGCCTTTCAGCTGGAGCATTGCAAAGGGTGTGTTGGGCTTGGAAATCTCGGGCAAGTGATCAGCTGGGGCTGTGCAGCATGCATGTGGCTGCTTGCTGTTAAAACGTTGTTTCCATTATGGTGTTGCAACCTGGGTCTCCTAAAGTAACCTAGCATGGAGTTTCTTTACTCAGGAGCATTGTTCCCCTTGTCTGACCTGTTTCTCTGAGGGAGTTCAAGCCTTATCTCCTTCTCCTAGTGAGTGGTCACAAAGTGGCAGCCTCCTGGGCAGGAGGCAGCCGAAACTGTTCTCCTTTGTAGGTCTCTTGGAGGCCATGACAAAATACAGTATCAGCACTTTCGCATTCCTTAATATACTGAAGTTACATGGCGAGAAGCTGAGACTTCTGATGTTTATTGCAAGTGCTATTTATAATACCAACATGAAAGCAGAGCATTTATGCATTAGAAGTACATTCACTTTGGAGAAGAGCACCAAAAAACCAGTAATAAGATCACACATAAGCTACTGAGGAGCTAGACTTAGTCAGAAAAAGTGACCTCTGCTCTTTTGTAATCGCTCTTGAAACTTTCAGAGCAATGTTAATCCAAAGGTCTTCAAACACTTCACAGATGTGTAATAGGTGGAGACAGCTGGGGAAGAACTCACACTGATTTTTGTAGACTTTGGTTAAAATTAATGCACAATGTGTAACAGGCAGCTGAAGGTCAGGAACTGTTGCCCCCAGCCACTCTGCTTGAGCCACCAGGCACCTTTATTCCTTTTCTAGTCTCCACTTGTTGGTGTCATCACTCTAAATTAAGTGGCACCAAACTTCACAGCATATAACTATATGCACAGAGGCTAACAGAGCTGTTACAGACTACAGAGGCTCTTCCCATCATCTAGTCTAACTCAGCAGCCTTTCTTGATTTCTGAAGTCTTCAAATGATGGAACGTCTTCACAGTCTTAGCTAATTGTTCCAATAATTAAATGCTGTTATTGCCTAGAGTCTACTCTTAATCCTTGCTCTCAGTCCATCTAGTGGCAGTTTTCAACACTGAGTGTGTTCTCAGGGACACTTCTGAATGAAAAATAACCACTAAAGCTGGTTTATCAGTCAGGTGAGAGTCTAACGTTTAAAGCTGTACTGCACAGCATACTATAATCTGTATTTTAGGAAACAATATATCTCTTTTACATATATTCAAAGTATTTTTTCATATATTGTTCCATACAATATGCAGTGAGTGTACAGCTGGGCCAGTTAGTTCTGTCTTCTCTGTTTTTGTTCTACCAAAGGCATGCCAAAGAAATGGATGGCTCTGCATTGGCTCAGTGAGGCCTGAATTCATTCTTGCTTCACTGGAAGAAAAGTGAATAGTAGTAGGGGTAGCTAATAGGAAAATCTTGCTGCTTTTGTATAGAGCTGATGCTTCAATAAAGCCTTGTTATTCCTTGATTTTCTAGATCCCAAGCAAGGAAAATAGTTTTGTGCATGGTCAAAATAAGGTCTTACAGTGAAGATCAACATGAAGAATTAGCTGGAGCTAGAGATCAGCATTACACATATTGAAGCAACAGTGAGTAAGGAGGGACATAGTTGCACTTTATGGTCAGCACGCTTGTTTTCCCCATGTGGCAAGTTGCCTGGGAATCACAAGATGCCTTATCTTGCCTAAACCTACCTCCCAAAAGGCTGAGTACACCAGCTAAACTCACCTGAAATGGACAGAGGCATTCTGGGCAGTGTTAGCTCTTAGATCTGTGAGCCTTTAGATCCATGGTGCCTCTTTGTAGAGCTGTCAGTTGTTCAGAGGTTAGAGTATGTGAGCACCACAACAAGGGTAGTTGCTTTTCACCCAGCTGTTGGCCAGCTGTGGGAAACTGTGGCACCAGTAGTGTTGGCTGTGACAGTGTGTTTGCACACATGGATGTTCAGAGCGTGCTATGATAACATGTTACACTGCTGTAGGGTTGTTTTTTCCTCTGAGAAGGAAGGAAGGAAAGAATTTTATGCAGTTCAGCAGTAGGAAGATGAATTTTCATCCATCTCTTTCCAGGTTTCCTGCCTGAAACTACAGCATGTCTCTGCTTCCACTTAAAAAGAAGGTAATTGTTTCATAATCACCAAAGTAGAATGAGAGGAATTGAGGAAGCAGAGTGACTGCCCCAGAGAAATGCCCAGGAAAATAAATAAAATGGCCTGTGTGTCTTCCCATCATGAAAACAATGCAGTTAACTTCTTCAGATAGTGAAGATTAAATGTTGGTAGGTACCAGCTCTGGGTAGCTTGGTGTCAGAGTGATAGAAAGATCAGAGTCATAGGAGTAGTACCAATTACCATAGAATTTCTCCATAGACAGTGGAAAACTGCCTGTACAGAACTCAAATATATTGTATTTACAGCACATGAGTGCAAACAATGGTAGGTTGGAGCTCTGAATGTGCGGCTAGCCCTACTGCTGGTCAAACAGCACTATAACAACCACCATCAACACAGTAAACTGATAACGTGCTCAGAGAGTATAAATATCTCTGTCGTTGTGGTGTTCATGGCACACTGGGTTTCTGACTGCTCAGTGAAATGGCATTTGACTGAAGATGTTTGGTGTTTGTAGAGGAAGCTGTTCCCAAGCCAAACCACTCCTTTGGAACACAGCAAAGAGTTGCAGCACCATGATGGGTGGTTTTGTAAAGCGTAGGATCCTCGGTGAAATTATCCTGGGCCTCTCTATCCAGGTCCGCTGTCGTACGACAAAAAAAGTGGCAGACTGAAAAAAATCTTTATTGACTGTCCTTGCTCAGCTTAAACTACGTGTTTTCTTTTGCCACCTGATATCAGCCCCTTGCCACCAAAACCACTTCTTGTAATCAGGAAAGAAAAGAAGCCAAGACATGGAGTATTAAGTCATTATTTATAATTATTTTTCTGCAGATTAAAATGATTTGCTGAAATCTTGTAGGATTTGCTTGGTTTATATCAAGTTCTTAGCACTTAAATTATACATGCCCACACTCAGTAAAGATTATTTCACCCCATGTGTTTACTGTCAGTATTATTTTGAGTGTGTTCTACTCAGTTCTGTAAAACATTAAATGCGCCAGAGGAAATACCAAAGGTGAAGATATTGAATGCTGCTAGTGTTACAAAAGATAAATAAGCTGAAAGCGTTGACATGACAGCCTGAGATACCATAGTAAGCTGTGGGTTTTCTCCACTCCAAAACTGCTTTCAAGCCATGGTCTTTTGTACAGCACGATGGGAGAGTGAGGAAGGGCTGAAATAAAATACGAATGAAAATATTTTTAGCCTTTACCAGCAAACTTTTCAACAACACTGATGTGCTTTCCACCCATTCTGCTGCTCAGCAGGGACAGGATTCCCCATTCACTGGTCAGAATGCATATCCATGTGTATGTTGTCCTCCCCAAAGGCAGTCAGGATGTGGCTGTGTCAGTCTGGGGGTGCAGAGCTCTTCCAGGAGGAAACTGCCAGCAGCTATAGCCTGGGGACAGCAGGCAATGGATGCATCTGTCCATGCCTTTGCTTTCCTTTCCTCTTCTCCCCCTTTCGCATCCTCCTCTCCCAGTTTTATGTGCACCTGCCAAAAGTAAGTCCAGCTTCTTCCTGCCTTTGGGTCCAGTTTCTGCAGAAATGGCCACCTTATTCTTGCAGTTGATATATATATAGGTAGAAAATCACATCAGATTATTGGGCTGTTCAGAGCAGGGGTCGTTTAAGAAGTGCCTTGGATTTGCACGCACTCTGCCTTAAGGCTGGCTTAATGGCTACACAGTGCTTATTTTGGGAGAGGAGGTCCGTACCTGCCTTGGGGAGCTGGTGAAGATAACCCCCCGTTTGGCAGACTCCTCTTTCTGCCTTTGTAATCTTAGCCCATTCTGGCCTGATGGATCTGATTGCCCTGCCGAGGCCTTGGCAGCTGGTTTTGTCTCTGTGGTCAGCTCTTTCTTTTTCTCCGAAGGCTCTTTTTTGCCTGGTGCCTCTGCTTTGTCTGTCTCTTTGCCGCTATCATCTGTAGCACTGGGTGTTACTTGCACGGCTGGCATGGGCTGAAGGGGCTTGTTGCTCTTCTTCCATCTCCGGGCTCCTGACTGTGTATTGAATTCATATATTTTGCCAGTAACTTGCAAGGGAGAAAAGACAACTGATTAAAACCACTTCCACTCTAGAAGATTTCAGCATGACAGTTCTCCTCAGGATGAGGTTGAAAAAAGAAATGTGAAGCACCTGGAAATCAGCAGAGCTGGGGAGGTAGCCCCAAGTGGGAAAGCCTCATTTCTGCAAGTGTGCATGGGGACCTGGGTGTCATGGTGGTCTCTCAGGGGAGATGCTGTTCTATCAGTAAAAAAACCTGACTCTGCATTTCAGGGAATAAGAATATTCAAAACATTTCTACTAAAAAAAAAAATGACCTTATCATCCTATACTTCTACCCATGTTACAGCTACCATGGGTCAACACATCCATAGTGCTTAGTTGTTAGGACTAGCTCTCCCAAAACTCTCGCATTTGGCCATGCTAAGCAAGGCCATCATATATGTCTGTGCCTATTTTTGCAAGTAGAGTTTCCTACTTGATGTAGCAAAACTGACTAGGAGCACAATATGCTACATACGTCTTCCAGACCACATCAGGTCACCTAGATTGACCCAAGATTTGGAGATCTGGGGTCCTCAATGAGTTCTGGCTGTATCTGTTGCTTCTCCATTTGCACAAAATGCTTTTCTCCGGGCTTGCTGTGCACACTGTCATCGATAGAATGACATACTATGAATTTTCTGTTTGTGCAAGTGTATGCTTCCCTCACGTATATAAAATACTCTTAAATTTGGGTTGTTTAGCACATATGTCTGCCTTTTTTTGTTAGAAAGGTTTTTGGCACTCTTCAGATTTTAGGGGCAATTTCTACTTGTACGTTAAAAGCAGGTATCATAGAATCATCATTTACTACTGAGCGATAGGGGGAAGAATTGCTGTGTGTCCAGTGTGATTGCCTCAGTCTAAATCACTTTCTTGGTAAACAGACAGAAAATCAGAAGCTATAGTGACACTTCTTGTAATTAAGCATTATTAACATTATTAATGTGAGATGAACAAAGACCAGTAAAGCCTGGAAAGAAACAGTGGTTACATGTTACTGTATGTTACAGTTTGGATCAGAATTAATGGTTTCTGACACATTAACACAATTTAAGCAATTAGAGATGAAACTGGATCTCAGAACATTATTTTTCTGACTGCTTACAAGACGGGTATGCTAAAGCAGCCCAGATCAGGAATCAGCTCCTGATCATCCCTCCCAATCAGATTCAGCTGATGATGTCCTGGGAATTATTAAATCCTATTTCTAAGTCACCAACACTTGAACTCCTAGGGTCTAGGATGAGCCATGGAGGGAAGGACTGAGGAGCACACATTTCTCTGCAGACACCACAAAGCTATATTGTAGCTTAATGTTTGTGTCAAGCATGACACAAACCCTATGGCTCTGGAGGGCCTTTGGATGGGCACAGATAACCTTAAGTCTGGTGTGGTCAGGTTTGCTGAGGAAGGAAGCCACCAGCTGTCCTGCAAAAAAAACCACAAAGCAGCTCTTGCAATGGCCTAATGAACATCCATGTTTAATGTACTACAAATGGAGTTACACAGTGAAAAAGTAAGAACTTTGGAGCCCATCCCTCCAGATTTCTTTATAAATAGCAGGTGGGCCTGGACTTGGGCCAAAATGGCCTTGAGCAGCTTTGCGGATGGGCTTAATTGCACAGTAGGGCCTCAGTTGTTTGCCCAAATTCTACTGAAGTCCCCCTGCCTAGTGTTTCGCATTAGCTCACGGCATCCAACAGCTCCGAGCCAGCTAATAAGAAACACGAGGTAGAGCCTTTTGTGGGGAAGTTTGGCCAGATGAATCCAATATTTGAAACAAGCCTGCCTTCTTCTGAATAATTTTTAGGCCTATTGTTTAGGACCTATTTTCGGGTCTGTTTGTTAAAGACCTATTTCAACTGTCACATTTTACCATCACCCCTCTTCCCACACTGGGGCCCTTAAACATTAGATGCAGGGTTGGGCACCCTAATGCATCACAGTGCAGGGCTCAGGCAGGGGCTGCAGTTCAGGAGGATGAGGTAAGACAGATCGACTCTTAGAAAAAGAACATTTTTCTGTAATGAGCCCTGCTGAGAGCACAGTGGCTGTCACCTGGCAAAAGGGGTAAGCACTAGACCTCCTCGGTTTCCTAGCTTTCACCTCAATTTTATTTTTCCCACCTGGTTAATCAGATATGCTCAAAGTTAGCAGCATAGCCTGGTGATGCTCTTGGTAGCTGATGCAACCACAACTGTACCTAAAAGCAAATGTTCTTCCCTTTCCTCCCCAACCAGCGATGCTCAAGCCTTAGATAAACAGCAGCAATACACTGTTGCTGTAAGGGAGGAGGTCTGTGCAGGAGTACCTCACCCACTCACCCTGCATCCAAGGAGAGGTTTAAGAGATGAAGTCAGTACATCTGTGGCTACATTAATCTCCTGGCCATTTCCCAGACATGGGAAGGGTGAAACCACGTAACCATGACAGCACCAGAGCAGACCTGAAGCCAATTCCTCCTCCCCTCCCACCTTCCTATGCCAGATCCATACATTCAGGTTTAGCACAGTAGTGAATAGTCTGACCATTGGATATGTGCTTTCAAGGGCCATAAGTATATTCTACCATTAGAAATGTTACTAGAGCACTGTCTTGATTTTTCACTGTCTGTGAAATATAGCTCCCATTCTCCTTGGAAACAGCAAACCTCAAGTATGAAAAGCAAACATTGAACCATATTTAAATCAACTAATCCAGTTTGTTTCCAGCCAAATATTCATATCCACTGTTAATTGCTTTTTATTACCTGGGTCTCTGGCTTCTCCATCAAAGACAGTGTTTAGCTTTGTCATTGTCTATGAAGAGAGACAAAATGTGAAATGAATCCTGTGCATTAGTAAAGTAAGAAGGAGGAGCAGTGACTTGGAAATGGTGACCTACATGGATGGAGGTGGATCTGTATGACCCACATATTGCATTCTTGGAGGCTGGGTTTAATCAAAACTGGCAACAAAAGCCATTTATGGTGTAGGGTGTTGCCACTAGATGTTCAAAGGAGAATTAGTAAGGTCCAACATGCTGAATGTCTTCGCGTGTGTAACCACAAGAGGGTCACCTCCACCCAGAGAAGGCTTGGGATTCCCCTCTCTGAAGAACTTGGGGAGAGAGAGTTCACTAACGAAAGTGCCTTGCAGCCTTTACGCTATTATGGCTGTGACAAAGAAGGAGGATCTAGGAGCAAAGAAACATCTATTACAGTGGAAATAACTAGGCATTTTTCTGCAAACAGCTTATCAAGACCAAATTTTTAGAGCCTGGGTACACTTGTGTACCTTGCTGGTTGTACTGAGGGTTAGCTGCACAGGTCAGCAGCTTCTCAGCAGCACAACATTGCCATCAGGGAAGATCTCCATGTGTTGCCTGATCTAGTTGAGAGGTGTCCCTGCCCATGATAGGGAGGTTGGATTAAATGATCTCTAAGGTCCCTTCCAGCCTAGGCCAGTCTATGATTCTATGGGGCACTTGTCACGCTGTCCCTGCGGCTACAGTGAGTCTCCTTGCCACTGCTCTGGGCACTCCCACACACAGGGCTCCTAGGGAGGCTGGAGAATTTGGCACTTGGAAGCAAAGGGACCACAGCATGGGTGAGCACCCCTCACACACAGTGTTGTCTCCAGATATATCAATACAATACTGACATTGGGATATGGAAGTGTTCTGGATTTGGGGGCAACCATTTTTTCCTCATCTATAATTTTTACATTCTCTCTGGCAAACAGACACCTTCCATAGAAAGGGTCCTATGATGATACTGCATGATGGGGCAGGGCAAAACTGGATTTAGTTTTGAGGCTGGCAGTACTTACCACAACCACTTCTTTTTTAGGTTTCTTCTTTTCTACAGAAAGGAAAATACACATTGTAAACAATCAGATTTTTCTGACAGTGACTATAGACACTAAAGTCAAAATTTCCTGAGACAAATAGACATTCTTCGTACTCGACTTCTGAGACATCTCAAATTACTCTTTTTTCAAAGGCTGATCCCTCATACTGTTTGAAAAGTGAACTTCTTTATAGTGTTTTGGAGTGAGAATTTGCAGCTACCAATGGCTAATCAGAAGTTCATCCTTGAAAAGTCTTAGTCCTTCAGTAATGAAGAACAATGGTTTCTTTGAAAAATTCCCATTTCTAAACAATATTAACAGATACAGAAGTTCACCTTTGGGGATATTTGAACTGCAAATGTAGATTTTATTTTCTTTTTCCATGAATGTTTGCAGTTGCAAAGCTTATGCACTCAAACATCTCAGTCTAAACTAGAGCAGGGTAGATTTAGATCAGACATTAGGAAGAAGTTCTTTACTGTGAGGGCAGCGAGACACTGGAACAGGTTGCCCAGAGAGGTGGCGGATGCCTCAGCCCTGGAACTGTTCAAGGCCAGGCTGGATGGAGCTTTGACCAACCTGACCTAGTGGGAGATGTCCCTCCCCATGGCAGGAAGTTGGAACTAGATGATCTTTAAGGTCCCTTCCAACCCAAATCATTCTATGATCTATGATTCTGCACGCTTAGAGACAAAACACGGAAGTGCTGCAAATCCAGTCAAGTAAAATTCAGACTGAAGAACAGTTTGGCTATGTGTGAATTTACCACACTATTAACTTATCCCATATGCAAACAAATACATCAGCAGTGACACAGGCATCTCAACAGCATGGATTTGTGGATGATACCCAACTAGTTGCTATGATTTCTTCTTGCTCACTCATTGCCAATTTGTTTAATGGCCTTTCTTTGGAGAACTCTGTGCCTGGCTGCCAGTGGGCTTTACAACCAGGGGTACAATACTCTGAACTGCTGCAAATGGGTCTCAGCCTGAGCAGTGATGGGAAACCTGTTCTATTGGCCTTTACTGCCCAGCATTTGGGAACCAGTTTTTCAGAAAGCACCAGACATCCATTTTTGGGAAACCAGCCAATGCTGAAATGCCCCAAATCGGGCAAACAAGAGAACAGTTAATTTTGTTGGGCTTTATTAGTAGTGTCTTTTTTTCAAGCTGGGAGATACCGATTGAGGAGAGAGAGTTGTAACAGAAGGATCTTACTGAGCCCATATGAACCATATTTGCTAGCATATAGTTAATGGGACTAAAAAGAACAAGACTGCTTTAAAAAAAGCCCTTTTTAAAAAAATGTGCAGTTTATACCCCTGCTAAGTTACAGAAACTCCTTTAAAAGCACCAATACTTTAAAACAAATCTTCAGGTACATGAAGTATTGGTGTCAAGGGAGTAAATGAAAGGATCAGAGAACAGGGAATTAGAGTAAACTCTTGAAGGTGCTGTAGAGTGATGGGATTCTTTTTTAACAAATAGCATATGATTTGCATGTGAAAAACACAGTAAATCTTTGGCATCCATTCCAGAATACCTGGTTACTCTGAATTTGGTTTTTACTTAACAGTTAATAGATTTGAAAAACAAAAGGGCCATAAAATCACTTAGGCAGGCCTCCCATAATCAGCCAGGGTTATTTAATCTCAGTACTCTTGTACTGGGTCAAATTTACATGTCTAGAAATGGATTTACAAATTTTACACTGAATGGTAAAAGAAGATACCATTGTAAAGTATTAAAATATAGAAAAGAGGTACACACCTGGAGCATTTATCCTGTAATGAAAGAAAGATTAAGAGTGTAGTTAACAAATGACATACAATTGCCTACATAAAAATATCCTGTTTTGTTCTCTTTCATGTGACAAAAAGGATATGTTTCCTTGAGTTCTGGGATTTACTTGATTTGTTTGATTTCTGGTTTTGCTTCCGTTCAAGGCCTGCATCATTTAATGCTGCTTTCAAACAGAAAAGCAGCCCTGAACATTGCTCTAACACCTCTCCAAGAAGGGATGATATTAAAAAAATGAAGTCTTACTGATGATAGAATAATGGATTTATATAGTCTGGAAAAATATATTTTCAAATGTTGTCATCTTGTTCCATCCATGGAAGAAGGTCAGGTTTTTGGATCGGAGGTGCTCAGATAGTACCTTTTAAAGTATTTGAAAGTTTGTAGATGTTTTTGAAAAAACAGAAAATGCTTTTTAATGGGTCAGCTTGGCTCCTGATTAATCACTTGCCCTATTAATAAATAATAACAATAGCTAAGCTATATGCTGCTAGATTAATTTGTCATTTTTATCACAAATTGCTAAATTCCTTGCACACACCAACTGAATTATAATCACAGTCATATATTACTTCTTTGCATTTACTGTAATTTCCAGATTTAGTTTCAAATCCTGAAAAGTACCTATAAAAATCCTCTTTTTTTTTCTTTTGTCTTTTTTTTTTTTTTTTAAATCCCAGTTCACTTAAAGAGCTGCTTATCTTTGTTTTGTGAAGCAAGATGTCAATTTAGAGGCAGTCTGGCTCCAGCCCACCGAGAAGGCAGCCAGTGGGGATCTCTGCCGCTTCCCGCAATGAACCAGAGCCGGTCCCAGGTGCTTCTGTGGCTTTTGCCAAGCACGAGCACTTAGAGGCACCACGAAGTTTTACAGATCTGAGCCTGGGTAAAACTCCAGGAAATCTGCAGAAGTTTTGCCAGAACAAAGAATCTGGCACGAGCACCAGGGTTTGGAAAAGACTCTGGGATCCGTAGCTGCAATGGAGGAAAATGCATCCAGTAACTACCTAGATGGGAGCTCCCTTGGAGCGGGAGCCAAATAAAAACCAAAAACACTTGTATTTTTGGTCAGTGCAGTCCGAGTCTATGCCTGACTGTGCTTAGCTGTCTTTAGAGGTCATAACTGTTAATTCCACTATTACCTTCAGCTAATGCTAATGATAGTAAATCCCTGAAAAAAGATGCCATGGACGTTTTTTCCTTAATTTCATATCATTAACACCAAATATCACTGTAAGCAGTTAATAGCATTTATAGCACAATGAAGGGTATAGCACAATAGCACAATGAAGGGTATACCACTGTAAAATATTCGAAGTGTAGATTTCATTATAGCTGAAAGGCCTGAGCTATCTCTGTCATTGCCAGGCGCTGCCGGGTACTTCCCCAGTGTGACATTTGGGAGGACTCACAGAGGTGCGTCGTCTGCTTTGCCTGCTGGAAGGCAGCGAGTGCGGACCCACGTCGTCAGGAGGAACCCCAGATACCCCAGCACTCCGAAGAGCAACAAACTGCCGAAGGTGATGACGAATGGCACGTACCATGCGGACTCAGAGTAGAGGTTTTCCCTTTTCGTCACAAGAGTGAAGCCAGGCTTTTAAAACAAGATAGGAAAAGTTCCTCAAAGCCGCATACTTGCATGGTTCCTGACACCGATGGCAACCTTTCATCTGGTTGAACTTCTGCACTGAGGCACCTGGCCCAAGCTTGCCCCCGGGCTTTGCAGTTGATGGGCAGAGGGAGATAGTGTCTTCTGGAGACAGTGATTCATCTCACATACCTGCCTGATGACTGCCAGGGCAGCTCAGATAACTGAGATGGACCACCAAGCTCCTGAGGCAACCAAAGGCAGGTGTAATGGAGCCCACCCATGATGCAAAAAGGAGGTTCCAGATCGTGTTTCAATGTCTTATATTAAAACAAGCATGCCTTCGTGGGGTTTAAAAGCCTTAGGTTGCCCGAGGAGCTGCGAGTACACTGGTGGAGGGTGAGCAAGTTCAGGGAATACTGAAACCATTACCAAGATAATGGTTTCTTGTTACCTAAGGCGAAACTGGAAGTAGGTCATCTTCACTGCAGTGATCATTCGGCCCACTTCGTAAGGGGAGTTGAACCCTGAGGAACTGGGTTATTGTATAAAAAGAAATGAAACTCCTTTTTTCTTTTTTTTTCCCCCCTGTTACTTGTTCCAGAAGGTAAAAACCATACTTCCTGAGCAGTTGCAATCTCCCACATCTTTCCATGTGCCAGGAGACATGTCTCTGAGCTCACACGTCACTTGGTGCTAGCAACTCATTCATTAAGGGCCCATCATGAAGCTATCCTCGCGGGGATCAGAAATTATTCATTTGCTCTACCTGGGTCATTACCTAGTGTGGTACTATTAGTTTTGATCATCTGCTGAAGTTTTTATTTCACCTTCTGCAAGACATTTGTAACCACATTGTGTATGAGATTTAGTAGGGTATTTATTTATTTCCTGTTTAAGAATAACTTTAAAACAAATCTATTTAGCCTTGCAGAAAAAAGGTATGTCCAATCCTTAGAGAAGCTCTCAGATAACCTCAAGATCACAACCACCACTTCATTCTCATTGGAACTGAAGTAACAAGTGACTTTTTGTGATGGGGCTGCTTTCCTACACTACCAGCCTTCCAGCGTCTGATTCATCAAGTTGCTGCACTAAACACATGTAAGGAGTAGTGATGGGAGAAGTTGCTGTAATGGAAGTACTCTTTTGGAAAACAGACTGAAAGTGGAAGGCTGATATCTCTGGGGAGGCAGCTTTAACGCTGTGTTATGTGGTCTAGGCTGTATTTGTGGCAAAACACGGGAAAGAAATGCAGAGTAAGTTTTGTTATTCATCTTAACTTCTCATTTCCACATCAAGTAGGGGAGGAGAAAGCTGAAAGAAGATCGTTTATTCCTTCCCAACAGGGCACTAATTAATAACAGGATTATTAATAGGTCTGCAAGTTTGGATTTTTACATTTTCGTAGCAAAGCGTCCAGATTTGCATATGCTGTTTGCAGGATACTCTGGCTCTGGTTCAGTTACCAGCAGCCCCTAGCAGATGCAGAACATTTTAGAGTGAATAGCTCTTTTACTCCTTCACCAGCATACTCATATTTTCATACATGCAAGAGAAAAAAGAGGATAATGCCATCTTGAGGTAGGCAGAAAATGGATGGACTCTGGATGATGGGGAGATGGTGAGGCAAGGGATGAAGACAGTGACCAGTGTAAGGATGGGGAGAGAGTGGCTTGTACCCTCAGGCTGTGCCACTTCTGTAGGCAGAATGAAAGCAACCTCTCTTCATGTCCCACACCAGCCTGACAGAAATCAGCTCCAAAATGAAACTGGTGAGCCAGAGGTTGCCTGGGATGGCTGTGCAGAAGAGTAGACTGTATTGCTGGGACACAGGCCCACAGGTTATACAAGGCCACCCTGACTGCTGAAAGCTGTGCAGGCTTCCAGATCATGATATGGGCGGGGAGTTCAGGAAAGACTCCATCCCACCCCTCTGGATTTGCTGTCTGAAATCTGCTGAAACCTCAGCAACACCCTGAGGCTGTGCACAACCGCTTCGGTTCGTGACAGGCAGCTCAGAGTTTTACATGATGGTGACCTCAGGTATGGAAAAAAGCCCCTTCCAAGTAGTGGGGCTTGCTTGTTGTTGCTGTTGGTTTTACCTATTTGAGCTTTGGTAGCCACAGTTTAATGTGCCCCACTGCTAAAGAAGCACATAGAAGTGCAAGGCAGCTGGGCAAGTGAATAGCCATGAATAAAAAAAGGCAGTGCAAAATGCATGAGGTAATTTTGAGGTTCCAGGAAAAGGTTAACCTCTGCTCTTTCCTTGTTAATAAAGCTGCCAAAATCTTTAACTCTCCACTTACATAGCAGTGGCAGCGTGCCCAGTCCTTTGGCTACTTGCCCTTTTTGTTTTAGAAACTAAATTATAAAACATATGTTCTGACTCTGTATCTGGGACCAGTCCTTCATGACACTGAGCACATCAACACCTTCGGCTTCAATGTAAGACCACGGGACTCAGCACTTCCCAGGATTTGACCCACTGTATTTTTTTGCCCTCCTTTTGCATACATCTACCCTCTTTTCTTCACCCCCATGGAGATTAGTCCATAAAAGAAATTAAGAACTGGGCATAAATTTTGGCAAACTTACAGTTGTGTTAATGACAGTAGTTGGGTCTGGAATAATTCTGATGCTTAAAGTCACCGTTCCAGTTTTAATTAGGTGTGCAGTTTTGGCCCTGGCAGATAACAAATTGTCATCTGTTATATAAACGCACAGTCTGTAAATCCAGTTTGTATCAAGTCCACTCTCATAGTCAAATCTTGATGCAAGAATCAGCCGAGATATGTTGGAGCCAGCACTTGGTGAAAAGGTGAAATGATTGTTCACGTTACCTGCAAAAAAACAACACCAAAATTCCAAAAAATTACTTTAATGCCACATTAAAATAAATGCATGAAACAAGAAAAAGATCAGTTTCTCTTGGCAACTTGTTATGGATCACTATACACCTAAGAGTGGTGAAATATTATTGACAAGAATGGCTCCTCAATCTTCCTGATACCATAAAAAAATATTAAAACCAGTTTAAAACAATACACTCATCAAAGTGTTAAAATATAGAATAAGACCCTCTAGGGAGACAGCTGAAAGGAGGCTGTGGAACACTTTGGAGCCATAAAGCACACAAGAGGTCACCTGAGTCCTTACAGCCTGGAGAGCACCCAGAAGCAGCAGCACCCAGCCAGTGTGAAGACCCTACTCCATTGCAGGGCTCATCCCTCTAATGGAGTGTCCTTGGGGTGGCCTCTAGGCCACATGAACACCACCAGCATCTTCAGAGGCCGCTCCAGCCTCTCTCCATGACTTCTGCATCTGCCCAGAGGCAGAGGCCTTTGAACAGGTTCATTGGAAGAGAACTAATGGCTTGGGAACATTAATCACCTCCAGGGCTTTGTCTGCACCGTGGGGGCAGAGAGGGGATCTCAGTGGTACTGGCTTCCCAGCCCTCATTTTCTATCCATAAAGCTGGAGATGTGTTAGCAGTCTGGGCTGTGGGCAGGCCAGCCCCAGCTGTTTGGCTCTAGACAGATCATACATGCAAGAGATCAGAGCCGTGGGAAGGCACCAAGCACCAAATGTGCTTTGGTTTTGCTCTTGTTGCTCCTTGAAGTGACCTTGAAGGCCACGTCTATCGTACAACACAGACTATGGGCTGCTCTGTGGCTTGGAGGCCAACTGCATGGCAGAGCTCACATCTCCACAGCCCAAACTGGACCTGCGGTAAGACCCTGACCCTCTTTTTATGCTCACAGCTTTTTACTGGCAAGTGGACAATCTGGTCCCACCTTCTCAGCAGTCACCACAGCAACAAAGAAAGGAATTGCCCCATGAGGAAGCATTCCCTTTTATAGGAAGCTGAGTGTCATCCCATACCACTGCAGTCCTCCAGGTGGATGCAGCTGATTACTAGGTTCAAACACGTGTTCTTAAAATGGGGCTTTAATGTGTACAGCGTGGACTAAGGAAATGCAGGTTTGCTCAGTTGTTTGGAATGGTGTACCAGCATCTAGAGGTGAGTATGCAGAGAAACAGAATCCATCATTATCATTCCAGTTTATTCTGCTAAAGTCCTTGTCAACTGTGTAATTAGTTGCCAATTAATTAATGTAGCAGGCAACCCAGCCTTGCAAGGGAATGGTTCTAGGGGATAGCACCAGTAGCCAGCTTGTGGAGAGACATCTCTTTTGATAAGCAGCAAAATAATGACGTGCAAAACTTACGGATCACAACTCACTCACCATGAGAAGTAGGACATAAAAATGTGCTAGATTTTTACTTACAAATCTATTTACTAATTTTTACACTGCTTCCAACTCACACACCGTGACAGAGTACCTTCATTAATGAAGTAACGGAAAGATCTGGGATCAGAATCGCGATCTTGACATTCAATCCTGAAGCCATTAATATTGGTCCCAACAGCTAAGCTGACTGGGATTTGAAATGAATAGAATCTGGGTGAACAAACTGGTTCTTCATCATTTACTTCCAAAACATTGACAGTTACCTGAAAGAAAAGAGCAGTAGGCAAGCTGAAGCTCCTCCACTGTACTGAGTCAGAATTTTATGAATTTCAGAAATGGTTTGGCTCTGCCCATTTTGCTGTTTTGATCAACAGCAACTGAAGAGCAATGAATCTCCATTCCAATCATTTTCTACCAGAAAATGCCTGTGATCATTTGATTTTCAGTTCTTCTTGTGATCACCACTCTTCTGGGCTGAGGTTCCTTAGCCTAAACCATCTTCCAAAACTGTAGGATGTTCAAGCTGTTGCGTCTATTTAAATCACCTTAATTGTGTCATAGTTAGAAAAGGAAATAATAATAGTACCACGTATTCATTAAACTTGCTTTCAAACCTCTCAAACTGATTTGCAGTCATTAGTTAGGCTTCTTAGCATATTCAATAATAATTCAGAGCATGATCCGTTGAAGGAAGACTCCTTATAGACTGTTCCCAGTGAGAGAGAAACGCTGGTAACAGCCTTCTGCATGGCTGGGAGAACCCTGGGTAGCACTAGATTTCCTTCTGTCAGCTGGGATTAGCTGGCTGAGAGAAAAAAGTTACCCTCCTCAAAGCTCTTTCCTCTAATGCCTGTTGGCAACAGATAAACTTGTCATCATTAAAAGTTCGTGATGCTAAATTTTCCTTAATCATCACCTTGAAATACTATAGGTGAGAAACGGATTAAGTACCTCCCACTCAGCTTCTCTAAGGGTGGTGCTTGACTGGAATAGAAAGCAAGCCTAAGCATCTGTATCCTCCGCAACAGATGTGTGAAAATATAATGTAAGGCAGCCATGAGGGAGAAGATGTTAAAAGGAGTAAAACCAAGTCTGTGTGTGAAGGACACTGGGATTCTTTGGAAGAAATGACTATAAAATACCTTCACGGATATGACTTTTATATTTTCTATTTCTGAATAGAACAGGTCTGGGCAGCAAACTTGAGCACAGTCCTACTCTTTAATGTTATTGTGGTCCCTGGCATGCTCTTGGCTCCTGCCAGATAACACCATCAAGGACAAAAGTAGATCATGGTCAGGGAAGGCATGTGTAGGATTCATCTCCAGTGGTCCACAAGGGCACAGCTGTACTGGGCTGGTCCCTCTGACATTACCCCAAGGGTCTACCCAAGCCTTCATCCCATCCTCAAGGTTTGCAGCACATCCCCTCTGCCCCACCCTACAAAACCACAACTCTGATGGGCTGCAATACGATTCTCACATTACTTTGGTCACTTTGCAGTTCAAAAAGGTTACTTACAAAATCAGAGTATGTTTGAGGGCCAAGGGGCACTACACGGGGTCCAAAAAGGACATAACACTAAGTATAGCTACAATTAGGTTGGGCTACCTGGCCTCAAGACCCTGTCGTTTTTCTATTTTCTGGTATATATGTAGCCGTAAAGAGTATCTTAAATTGTCTAGAGCACAGGAAACAATTTCACTGCCCAGGTAATATAGGAATGAAAGACTGAGAAACAAAATGCACAGAGCTAAAACTATAAAAGTATTACTTCAATCCTTTTTGCAATAAATAAATCAAGACTGAGTGAACACCATCTCTTTCATGTGGCAGAGTTACATATTAAACTCTGTGCAGGGGTGGACTTGCCTTTTACAGAGCAAAGTGCTTTGCTTAATGTCTTACCGGTCTTGCCAGAAAGAAAAGAGAAAAAAGTAGATAAAGGGTGAGTAGAGTGGATTTACTCACAGATGCTGTTGTAGTCTTCTCTTGGTCTGAGGCTTGTACTGTTAGAATGTGTTTCTGAGTTGTTTCATAGTCTAATCTAGCTAAAATCTTCATATCTCCTTTGGTTGGGCTGATCCAGAAGATGTTTGTATAATCCCTGGTGCCTCCTCCAGCTACAATGGAATAAGTGATGACACTGGGTGGCCAGTCCTTGTCGCTGGCACTCACTCTTCCAATGCTGGATCCAACTGAGACACAGAAAATCCATTATTTCATTAACATTTTGAGGAAAACAAGGTACAGATTACTTGTTCCAAACAAAAATTGATAAAACTGAACTAGAGATTTATTTTAGAGTTTTTCACCCCAGAAAAGTAAAGCAAAAGTGTGAGAAATACCAGTTCTCAATGCTGTGCTATGGCTTCCTGGAGCATGGGTTTGCCTACTAGCAATGAATGCCGAAGTGCAAGGAGTCTGTGGAGAGCCACAACAGAAGTGCTCCAGCACTGAGGGACTCCCTGAGCCCTGCACTGGTGCACACAAACTCCAACCTTGCGGCAGCCTGAGCACTGGCTAGGTTGAAAGAACAAGGCTCTTTGTCTGCCTTGAAAAGCCATTGTTGCTGTTCCTACCGAGGTGTTTGAAAAGCAGTTTGAACCAGCTTCGTGCTGAGCATTTATGAAGTAAGCTGCAAACAGCAATTCTGTCGACTGTGAGAATGAAGACAGGACTGCACACGCCCATATCTGCAGACATTGATTCTCTGCAATATTGATTTAGGGATATGCAGGGTGAATATGCAGAGCAAGGCAAGAAGATGTAAATGAAGGGGTTGGCTTTTTTTTTTTCCCTTTCTTGACCCTGTGAGCCCCAGCCCTACTGCAAACTGTTGGCTCCTGTTTGGTATGGCAATAGCAAGCATCCTGCTAATGTCAACTCAGCCCAAAACAAAATGCAGCCTGAGTAGGAAAAAACATATTATTCCTCTTGATAGGCTCAGTATCCAACAAAGTTCTGTGGCTGACACAGAGAGTTTCACAGACATACTCATGTCACAGATGGGTTTTGAGTGTTGTATTGCTAAGATACACATCAGTGCTATAAGGAGACACAGAGAGAATACGAAATGCTAGGAAATTCACCATAGCATGCCCACTCGGAAACAGCTTAGAAAGCCAAGCTCCGTCCATGCTCCACAGAAATAAAGAGTGGGCAAGAACAACAGGCTGCTGAGCAATGCAAGATGCTGGCCTTAAGGTCAGGGTCCTCTGGCTGCCGAGCAGCCGTCCTGTGCCTCCTCATACTCCCTTCCTTGCTCTCCTGGCAATTTGGCTTCGGGAGGAGACAGGGCTGTCTGGGTTTTTCTGCCAGGTGGACCATGCTGGGAGCCAACCCCTCCCTGTCCAAGCCTCCCCAGTCTCCCCAGCTCCCTTCCAGACTATGCACCCACAAATGAGCTGCAGCTCTGCTGTACTCAGAAGTACATGGCACCTTCTCCATGGGGCACGCAGGAGTGATTTTTGCAGACTTGTGGACCTCGGCAGGATTCTCCTGATCAGAGAAGGGAGAAAATAGAGAGCTGAGGGTAAGGGCTGGAAATCTGGGCTTGCTCCTTTGCCCATGGCAGGGGAAAGCAGGGTGTGAGCAGGATGTTGCGACTGCTTGAAGCATGGCTTTTCCTCCCCGCCAGCCCCTGCCTCCTGGCTTAGCCAGAGGGACACAGAAGCACCAGAGCCCACAGGTCTGCTGATCACAGCCATAGCTGCCTTTGCCGGTGCTTTAAAGCTACCCTGGCCATAACAGTTTGATGAATTCAAGCAGATACTAGGTTATCTGGCTGCTAAATCTCTTGGAGTTTCAGGGGCGGCATCACCATGCCTCAGATGCAGTGAAGCAGTTGGATGTCCTCCTTAGTGACGTGGCCATCGGGGCAGGTTTGTGAGTAACAGCAGCCTGGGGCAGTGTTGGACGTGCTGGAGGACAGGGCTGCTGTTCAGAGGGGCCCGGCAGGCTGGAGCTACAAACCAGCAAGACTTGTGGAGCTCAGCATGGACATGTTGTGTACCTGGGACAGAACAAGCCCAGGCATCAGTGCAGGCTGAGACTGACTGAGCAGGCAGCAGCTCTACAGGAATGGACCCCAGGCCATGGTGGAGAAGTTATATACAAGTCACGAGGCCATGCTTGGGGGAATGAAGACAGCATACCCAGTGTATTAACAAGTGTGTTACCAGCACATGGTCAAAAGGGACTAATCCACTCTGCTCAGCACTCATAAAGCTACCTGTGGCACATTTGCAGTCCCAGGTACAAGAGAGATGCTAAAAAAATGGAGAAAGGCTGGCGAGGGTTAAGCAGAGGATGTGGGAGGAGAGGCTGGTGGGACTGGGTTTGTTCAGGCTGGAAAGGGAAAGAAGAGGGGAGATTTAATTGCTGTGTTTCACTACCTGAAGGGCAATAATACAGAAGACCAAGATACATTCTTCTCAGAAAGCAGCAGTAAAAGGACGAGAGAGAATAGACACAATCTGCAACATAAAAAATTCCAGCTGGGTCCAAGGTAAAATTAACTGGAATAAAGGTCACTCAGATGGAACAAAGAGCCTGTGGAGTCTCCATCCTCAGAGATTTTCAAAACACAACTGGATGAGGCCCCAAGCAACCTGATCTGGCTTTGAAACTTAGCCTCACCTTGAGCATGAGTTAGACTCAAGATTCCCAGTGGTCCCTTACACCTTCTGTTTTTCTCTGACTCTAGGAAGTTCAGAATGAGACTCAAGATTCATCCAGCATATATCTAATGTACCTCTTATTTTTACTCAGCCAAGAGAATAAAGCCAGAAAGTGAGATCCTCGGGGAGAAGGCCTGTGTTTGGTAAATCAGGTCGTATGAGGGAGAGGCTGAAGCTAGGGAAGATGCCATTCCCATGCTGACTGCTCCACACACTGAGTGGCACAGCACAGAGGTGGCTTGTGGTCGCACCTGGCACACCAGCATTACCAAGGAGACAAGGTGTGTGGCACTGCTCTTAAAAACCATGAGATGAAGGACTCACCAGGGGACAGGAAGAGTGCTGAGATGGGAATCAAGCATGTGAACAGTTTCAACAAATTCAGTTTCAAGGCCACATTTGCAGCCACTGGTCCTGGGGTGTTGTATGAATGGGAAGGACCCTGGCTCAGGGTACAAGGAGCTGCTCAGATTGCCGTCTGGCCGAGCCTCCCCATCTGAGCACTCCCCTTCCACCCCATCCTCAAGGCACTCACTGCACCCAAGGTGAGCCGGATCTAAGGGGACAGTGGCCTGGCCATCCTGCATCATGCCCAGGCCAAGGGAGTCCTCACTCGCCTGCGTCAGTTTGTAATGGTTTCTCTGCACCATCGCAGTCCCTCCAAAAGGCTAATTTAGTGAGAGCAGAAAGACAGTCTAAAACAAGAAATCTGAGTTCAGTTCCTGGCTCCGTCACAGATTTCTTGTGCAATTGCTGAATTTGTCTGTGTTTCAGCTTCCATCTGTACAATTGGAGTTGTTGCCAGTTTTGTCTATTTAAGGGTAGTAGGTGTTGTATGGTGAGACCCTGGCTGAACTGAAACTTTGAGCCATTCTCCTCATTCAAACATGTGAAAATGCATTTAGACCAAAAAGGAACTTATCAACACGACATTATTTCTATCATGTAGATGCTATTTACTGTACCTTTAGTAATTTCTGAAACATTAAATTCATACGATAAATTACTAAAGACTGGAAAAAATTCATTCACTGGCTTTATCCTGATGTAAATGTAGATGATATCTGGAAATATAACAGAAGATTAAATCATGGTTAAGTATGGCTGTGAAATTTTCTCATGCATATATTCAAAATACATATGGTATTCCTTTCTCCATGCTGTTACAGAACAGGAAAATATCAAAAGAAGTGTAAAAAGGATACTTGCCTGAGTAGTTAGGATAGGCAATATCTTGCACCCTGACAGTCAAAGAATAAACTTCAACCCCTAGATTAGCTGGGTTTTCTAAATCAATACTTTCAGTCATCTAAATAAAAAGAAATGCAATTGTATTTATACTTCCTTACATAATGTCACAATACACGTGATGGCAATTACTTTTTTTCAGCATTCTATAGGTGTGGTCTCCCCCCTGAATATATAGAATTGCTCTGCAGAGTAATATTGGCTATTAATCAATTAGGGGATTGAAGTCCAGGTTTTTCTGTGCTCTAGTGTCTATTGGAAATTCAGAACACTTTCTTTCTGCCAGCAAAATCTCTTCCCCTTAAGTGCAGGAAGTTTTATGATTTGGATCATAAGGTCTTGGCCTTTTACCTAGTTAATTCGAAGCTCATGTAATGACCTGGCTATTTACCTTGCCCTTTGTTGACTCAACAAGAATCTGCTGTTGCTAAATAGTAGTAGTTACTCCCTAAGCTCATGCCTTCAGACATCTATTAAGGGTATCAGGTTCAGCCATGAGTGTTTATTCAGGAATGCAGTTGTTACTAAATGGTAGCTCATACAGATTTAAATCTTAATCTTCTGAACTCTCCATCTTTCCTTAGGAGCCTCCTGAACTTTGGGGCAGCAGGACTGCATAGGCGTCCTCTGTTAATCCTCTACAGGGAAATTCCTTGAGGAATAGGATGCTTGAGACAGCCTGTTACATTGCACATACATGGTGATCAAAGGGCTGACAACAATCAAATCCTGTGCAGCAATAAATTTTCTTTTTATGTTGGCAGATGAAGCAGCTAAGGGCAGTGCTCATTGACATGTATACCTCAGATCAAAAATTAAAGTAAGCCATACAAAATCATTTTGCTGCTCCTGTAGCACTCATATCTTTTTGGACAGAATGCCTGTTTTTTGCTATGTTTCCCTTTTTCTGTAGTTGTCCATATTTCTTTTTAAAGCAATGAAACGCCCACCATTGCACATGTCCAGCAGCTGGTGCGGGTTCTGGCCAATTCAAAAATGCCAGCAGCTACCAGCATAAGGAACCCATATTTTGACATGGAAAATCACACAAGTGCAAGTCCCACTACACTTTTGTGAAAATGTGGTTTTGCAATTCTGACCAATGAAGCTGGGAAGTAGTTACTGAGTGTGGGATTTCTCAAGTGTTTCAATTCTTCGTGCTGAATAGCAAGGACCTTCCACAGTCTGTCATGAATAAATGGGCTTGAAATGGCATCAAATTTCTCTGTTTATCCTTATCAAAGTTGGTGCTTCACACTTCCTAGAAAATGATATTTTTTTCCCAATCATTATCTAACACATTTATTTAAAACTGGTGAAACCAGTTCTCTGTTCATCAAATTCTGCAGAATCCATAGAAAGGATCCTATCAACGGGTATGCAGTTTGCATCCAGTCGAAACAGACAATCTCTACATCATACCCACTGAGACATGAATTATAGCAATTCTTTGGTTTTTGTATATGTAATTAATTCAAAGAACTCATAGTATTTTATAAGTTGACGCAAACTACTGACCATAAGTCTTCCAGACACAGTAGGCTCCAGAGCGAACTTATTGCTTCCAAAACCAGATAATCCAGTGAAATTAAAACGATTGTTTGATGGATCAACATCAATATCTTTACAGTAATTTCTAAGATCAAGAAGAAATGTCCCAGCAACCATATTTTCATTTGCCTCTTTCCTGTTAAAAACAAACATGTTTCCCATCAGAGCAAGTTATATTTCTCCTCTTGAGCTCTTTGTATATTGCATAGGAAAATAGAGAATTCTGTTTCTTTTCTAAGCAAAATCCTAAATCTAAATAGGCAACAGTTGCTGAACCAACCCAGAATCCAGTCTATATGCTGTGGTGGACAACAGGCCTGCAATGGGCAGGACATAAATACTTAGCCAGATCCAATCCATAAACACAGAAACTCAGCTGAACTTCAGAAGCTGCCAGGAAATCTCAATGTTCAAGATTAGTTCAATTAATAATTACTATTTTAAAACATCTTTACAACACTCATTTCTTCAGTGTGTTATAATGTTCTTCTGATGAGAAGCTCAATCTTTTCTCCTTAACTAATAGCAGGACTATTCTGCTGTTTTGTGAAAGTTGCACTTTTAGCCCCACTGTTGATAGCAAGGGTCCCTATGATGCACATGATGGAATTGGGTGCAGAGGGTTTCAATTAATTTTTTTTGAAATTGAGATTTAAATTTAAAAAAAATGAAGATCCAAAACATCAGTAAATCCTGTTTTTGTTCCCTTTTGCAATCCCTAGAAGACTAGTTCTTTATTTGATTGCATTTTGCCTTCTTCAGATCAAAAGTTAAGCTCATGAGATAAAGAAGAGACTGTTGTATTATTGTAATGGATGTTATAACTAAGCAGTGCTCCAAAGGACTGTATTCTCTCCCTGTCAGTGTGAAAGACTATGTGATTTAAACGCAAGACATTTCTATGAGATAGTGAAAAAGCAATTTAAACAGATACCCAGTAACTGGAAACTCCTCATAGCATGAGTCCTTAGCTCGAGATGCTGGATTTTTATCTGCAGGACAGTCAAACCACCATAAGTGCACCTGAAGAACTGCACTATGCAGTGTGGTGTACCCTGAAAGGTCAGAGCCCAGGTACATAAGACACTTGAGATGGACAATTTTGACTTCAGCCTTTCTATGGCACACTTCATCTGTAAAATGAAGTCAATGTTATGTCCTCATCTGCAAATATAAACCACCTGACCAACACAAAGCTCTCAGGGCATTCATAGCCGTAACAAAGTCCATGACTAAATTGCTATGCACAGAGGACACTGCAAAAGATGATCCGTACTCTGAAGACTTTGCAGATTGCATTAGGCAAAAACCATGCAGGACACCAAGGAGAGATTAAGAAGAGAAAATCAGGAAGTTTAAAATGAAACTCCAGAACTGACTGGCAAGCTTTCCCTGCTGAATGATTCCCAGCAGTATAGCATAAAGTAAGAAAGGAGGATCCTGGATCTGTATAGGTCAGAAAAGCAACTCTATAACATGTGATTGTGATATCCTAAGGGTTTAGGTATCTGAAAGAAATATATAGAAATTACTTGTGTAAAATTTTTAGTCCAAATTTCCAGGTTGAACATGTCAGGAAATTGAGTTTTGTGCCCTTAGGCTCCTAGAGTGAACACTAACCTTTAAAGGCTAATGATAAATGTCCATTTAACGTCTAGCCATGGGTCTGGGAACTGATGTGCTCTAGACTGCACACTGGTCTGGGACAACAAGGCAACACTGAGGCAATGAAGTGCTTCAGTACCTGAAGGTAGAAGGATTGCATTCTGGTGGATTGTCATTGATATCATCAATAACGATTATGATCTCCATTTCGCTGGCGTGACCATTGCTGGGACTGTCCTCCACTCGAACTGTCAATGAGATGTTAGGATGGAGCCGCAGTGGAAGGGCATCTCGGTCAATCCTCCCAGTCACCTGCAGCACTCCAGTCACTGGACAGAGAGCAGACAGAAGTCAGATATTCACCGCGGGGGGAAGTAACGAACACTCATGGGGTACATGCGGGAGGACAAGGTAGCTCAGCAGACAGGCAACAGAATAAAGTCTCCTAAAACCATGGCTGATTTAGTTATTTTTCAGAATGATACAAAATGTCTCTGAAAGTTCTGTGTAAGACTTTAATGGACAGATGCTCATTGCTCAAAAATATGCCATAGGTGGCCTCAGCAGAGGACTTGAAAGCAGTTAGGTTTGCCAAGATCTGGTGCAAGTCAGAGTTGAGTGCACTCGCAGAGCATCAAGGACAAAGAGCTGCTAATGCCTGTGCTGTCCTTGCTCTCTAGCTAGTAAAACTGCTTTGCTTTCTACTATCATTGTTCAAGCATCCTTCAGCACCTCTAATTCCACTCACACTCTTAACTGTGACAGACCACACCAAGTGCACTGGTTAGCCATTTGCTTAATTTATTTATTTTTTTCACTTCTGTTAGCCTCTGGTCAAAACCAGAAGGTTTTTGTGGCGCAGCACAATACTGGCGTGTGCACCCCAGCAAATAGGAGGAGATAGGAACAGTATGAGAAAGAGGACTCTGTTGTATTGCCTTGCCTCAGGAGAGTCATGAACCAAGCAATGAAGCTGAGCTGCAGATCTGCTGTGCACCTGAGTGCTAAAGCAGATTTCAGGCAGGAGAGAGGACACTGTGGTCTAACTACATGCACTGGTTTCAAGAGGCCCAGAAGGGTCACAGCAGTCCTCAGGGATTAAAAAGAAGGCAGCTAATCTTTCTTCCACCCAAGAGATTGTCACCCTCTAGCCATAAGTCAATATTTGTCAAGAAGTCACCTTTGTTCTACTTTATTCAAGATATCTTACTGAATCTTGGTCAGCTGAGCAAAGAATTTGACCCTTGTAATGTACTGAGCACTTCTTATTTCCAAGGGTAGCCACAGAATAAAGTACACTAATTTAAAACTAAGGAAAAAACATTTTCTCCAAAGTCTTTCTCTTTTTTGGGGGGGTGTCAGAAGGCACTGTTTGTTTTTTATTTTGGTCTTACATGGATTTATGAAGAAATATCTGTTAGGAGACTGGATGCTGTAGAAAAGTCTGCTGAGAGAGTCTTCATCATCAGGATCTTTAGCTGTCATATTGGCAACAATGGTGCCCAGGCTTTGCTCTTCTGGAATCCTGTAAATTCTTTGTCTTCTATAAGATAAAACAGAATTCAACAGAGCACATCTGTGTTTGCAAGGGCAGCTGCTTACAGACTTAGCTGAGCAGCCAGTTGTAGCAGCAGAGCCATGGCCATGTGGGGCTCAGAGATGGCTCCTTGCATGTCGGGGCAAATATCCCAGTCCCTGATTCTGCCAGCTGGACAAGTAGCAATAGCTGAACTGGTACGTGGTCACAAAGCATGACAGAGCCACTCCGATAAGTGTCCTTCCCCTGCAACTTTTTTCACGGTAAAAACAATTTGACTTTCACAGAATTATAGAAGCTGAAGATGGAAGAGGCTGATAAGTCATGCGGTCAATCTCCCCAGAGAGTCACCAGCTTGTAAAGCCACTTGCTTTAATTCCTTCATTTTGCAAGTGAAAAACAAAACCATAGAAGCAGTAATGTAATTAGTTGTCTTTTGAAATGAATGCTGGAGGCTTTTGGGGGACAACAGTGTTAGTAAAAATTTGAGTTGCCCTTGCAGTAGGTGGAGGCAGGGAGGAGCACTCCTGTGGGTGCCCAACAGATGAACATGCTGCAAACTCCCAACAACATCTGTCTGTCTGATTCATTTTACACGGAGAAAATGGTTCTTTACTGCTGTTGTTTGGTATGTCGGTGCTCCCAAATTTCCCATGAATTAAGTGAGTTTTATAGCTCAGATATAGTCTGGCAGGCAAATGAGCAGGATTGCTTATAATGGTTGCAGTTGCATGTTCGCATAGGTACGCAGTCAGATGATTACAGTACTTAAACCACATGCAAAAAGCAGGCATGGGCAAGCATACAAAACTAGTGCAAGGAATTTATGAAGGCTGGTTTGTACTACTGAAACACACAAACACACAAATATCTGCTGCTTCTAGAAATCAAATGGAGCTGAAGGTTCTCAGGAGTTCAGAAATGCATTAGGAGTATGTTTCAAGACTGAATAATTTTTGCACATTTTAATTTGTCTAATTGATTAGTCTGTAGTCCACAGCGTAGGAAAGCATGAGCCCTCCATTGTCCCCTGAAAACCAACATCATGGAGCACTTGGGGCACTTAGCAGGAGTTGGTTCTGTCTGCAGAGACAGAACAGAAGATCCCACGCCTCCAGGTCTCCACTTGCAATTTTAAAAATGGCTGAGAAGACATGACATCTTCAACTACTTTATCAGCTCATATGAAAAGAGAAGAACATACAGGAGAGAAATCACATAGGGTTTTCCCAGTACAAAAAACTAAATTATAGCCAGTGGAGTCAGTGTATATATTAAGTTTCTATCTCGCTCTTGGCATTGGATCTTTTCCTTTCTTGTTCTCATGTTGCCTCCAGAGTCACTCAGATACAAAACAAATAGCAACAGATTTCCTCCACTGCTACCAAAAACGTCACCCAAAAATGCCTCTCTGATCACTGGGGAATAAGAGAGCAGCTCTGACTGGTTTGGGATCAAAGTAGGAACCCCCTACAGGCACAGGGACTCTGTTCCGACCTCTCTGCGGACAGCAAACTCACCACAGCTCCACCTTCACAGCACTACCAGCCCTCCTGCACCCTGTGCAGGCTGTTGTCCTGTCCCCACCAGATGTCTCAAGAAGAAGCGGGACATTACTGAGCACATCCCCGCAGCACTGAGTACTAGTACAGCTGGGGAGGAGTTGGGGCCACTTCCTATGAAGCTACGTCTGGGCTGTGTCCTGCTGTCCATCTGTCTGCCACCTGCCAGTGGTTTCTTCCAGAACAGTTCAAGCAGACCTTTTAGGCACTGCAATGTAATTATGAAGGAAGCATATGTTTGTTTTCTTGTCCCCTCCTCTGTTTTCCTGACTCCACAAGTTTTCCATTGATTTTAACAGCCAGAATTTCAAAAGGCAGAATGCCAATGTAGTGTTGTGAACACCAAAAACAGATGTGCTTGCATATACTATGGGAACAATTAAAAGGACCCTTTGAAACTCTGTTTTTGACAGCTTTGATCCGGAGAAAATAAAGAAGGTTTGCTAACTCGTCAAGTTTCTCCAGCTCCCACCCCAGCACTAATTATTATAGTGTCAGAAAGAACGTAGCCCCAGCATGCAGCTCATATTTTAGCAGGGGAGAGGCCGTATGTGCATATTGAGGACAGACTATGAAGTGTAATTTAATCTAAAGTTCTTTACAAAGTGAGCTGTGATTTTCAGTCTGCAGTATCAATCTAAAAGGGAAAAGATTCAAACAAATATCAGACCTTGTTTGTGTCATATGAGAACTGAGCCTTGGACCTTAGGTTGTTCTGGATGCTCAAGTCTCCACAGCTTTCACTAATTCAAACAAGTAGATAAATATTTAAAAGAGCCCCTTTAGCATTCCAGACATAAGGATAAATAAATAGAAATGGCAGCATTTGGAGGAAATAATCAGACTAGAACACAATGTGCAAATGTTGGCACCAGGAAGAGGATTCCTCCTACTTGTAGCAGTACAGTAACATAGAGTGAGCTGTTAACTTACTGATTATTGCAAACATGAGGTTCATGTATTAAATAAGTAGCAACAAAAAAATCCCCCGTGTCTGTTTCTAACTTTTCTAACTTTTCATTCTTATATTTGTTCAGAAGCCAGCAAGGTCCAGATCCTTGGCCTCAACCCAGGAGCTGTGCATTGCTCTGGCTCCACGGAACATCCAGAAGATTGTTCCAGACGAGCGGCTGGAAACCTCTTGGGATGGCCCAGGTGCTACACTCTCTTCTCCTTTGCATAAATTGCAGGAGAGTAGCCATTGTGAATACTCTCAGCAAGGATCTTGTAGAGCCTCAGGATCAGAAGACATAGAGTGTCTTGACTCCAGTCAGTGCCTCATGCAAGTGACAAAGATAAATCAATAACTGGATCAGGTCAACTGTCATAACTGTCAAGCTCCTGCTTCAGAAACAATTGTCCATCGTGCTTTCCACCACAAAACATGCACATGTATACCCTTCCCCATTTTCCCAGAATTTCAACAATATTCCTGATTCCAACTAAAACTTTATTAGATTTCAAAAGCTATTTCTGACTTGTGTGTTATGACCCAATTTCCTGCTTGTGACACAGTAAGAGACAACGTTTCAAAGATCACCAGGATTGTTTACAAGTGTGTCCGGGAAGAAGAGGAAGACAGATAAAAAGTGAGACCTTTTTATGTCTAGACATTTCTGCATGAATAAACATCATTATGGTGAAATGCACATCTGCATGAGGGTTAAATTCGCTATGATTGTATTCACACAGGGTAAAATGCATCTCCTTGCCTGAACTTGTCCAAAGGTCTTTGTGTGGATTTAACCTCTCTAAATGCTAACAAGTACAACAAGCTTGATTGGCTGTTCTTAGCATGAAGGCAGAACCTGGAAAACTGAAACTATTAAGAGTATAAATAAGAATAAAAGAGGGAAATGAGGGCAAAGCTTTCCAGTAAAAGAACAGGAATCATAAAACTAAAATACTGGTTTAAGTAGTACTTTGTTGTTATATATACTTGCCCTTACGTTGTACCCTCTCGGTGGTGCCAGAGCAATAAAGCTGAGAAAACATCCATTTTTTGAGTACAAAGGAAGTTTTTTCACTCACGTGGTAAAGTAAGGTCTTTCATCATCGACGTTAACTATATTTATATTCACCGTTTTAGTTGAGTTGAGTCCGTCTGGATCTGTCACTGTTATGTTTAGAAAGTAACTGTTAAGTAAGAAAACAAAACAAGAATCATTCTGTGGCTATCCAGGAAAACATGTCTCTGCCTTCTGTAAGCTAATAGACCACATGAATAAAATACATTCTCACCAATGTGGATCATACTCATAATCAAATTCTTTTGTGGAAAAAATGGCTCCGCTTTCCAAGACCAGGAATGGCACTGATGCAGGGAGCAGCGAGTACTGAAATGAAGAGATCCAAGAATTAGTCCGTGTGTCTTGAAACATCCCTCCACTTGTTCCTTGCCTTGTAGAATGAACGGACTCAGTTACAGCACAGCATTTGTCTTAAACTCTGTGTAGTGGGAGTGCTGGCATACAGATGCCAGCACAAGCCCTGATCATCTGAGCCGAAGCAGCTCAAACTTTGTTGCATGGGTTTTGCTTGCCGGCCAGTGGAGAGTCACAGACACTGAGCTACATTAAAGCCTTCATCATTTTTTACCTCTGAGAACTACAGGCCTCCAATGAAAATCTAATATAGAGGCTGGTCGGCAGAGTCACAGCACCATAGACAAAAATTGGCTTTGTGGTGGCAGCAGAATACAGGCACAAAGGAGAAGAGAGAGAAGAAGGAGTGAGGGACATAAGAGCTGTGGATGAGGCAAAGAAGTTTGGGGGTCCAGATGATGGGAGACGGCAAATAGGGGATAGTGGACTTTCACAGAGTACATGAGGGTGTGAGGCTGAAGGATGTGCACAACAACCCAGCGTTAATGCATCTGCTCAGCGACGGCATGTAGCAGCAGCCACTTTGTGTGTTGCACAGCACGGATGGGAACCACACCAGGGCACGGCTGTGGGAGGGAGCTGAGCACCCCAATACCACACACAGTAAAGAGAAAGGCCATGAGAGAGCTACTAAATAACCACCATGTCCTCCCTGCTATCTTCCAGGTGCCAAGCCATCACCAATAACCCTCCAGGACATTTCTTTTGCTAGTGTAGGTGTTAATGATACCCATGAAGTCTGGCACGTGCAACATCAGAGGGTCATGCACCATACAAGTTATCTGCAAAATCCACTGAGCAGCACCCTTTTCAAACGGTTACATCTTTAGTGTAACCTTTTGGAAAAAAAACAAAACAAAACAAAAAACCAGAAGGTACAGAGAGCTAACTGAAAAAACTTCCCTCCTGCAATGATAGATTTCACTGAAATTGCTTTTTAAAAGGCAGCTAGGTGATCACAATTCTTTTAGCATTTTTTTTTTTGCCGGTTGGCCTGTCTAAATTCCCTTTCTGGATTATTATTTTACCTGTTGCCCAGCATTTCCATATTTGCAGCTTCTTATTATGCCCGAGATTCCTCAGGGGTTAGAAGCTGTGTGGAACATACTGCTGTTGCTTTCAGAAACAAAGCAGAGCCTAGACCCCCAGGCCTCTGCTTCCCTCCTCATCGGCTCAGGTTTGGTGGTTTGACTGAGCAAAGCCTGAGGACAGAGCTCAAGCTAATGCTCTCTTGAACAATGCACATTGAAGTAGCATCTTCAGGTTCAGTTCTTGAAGTGCTGTTTTTTATGAAGCTAAAGACAATGAAGCAAAGCTACAAAACAATTCTTAGGTAAATGCAGTTACTTTTCTCCTTTCTGAAAGCAGACATCACTTTCTAGAAATTTTTGCTGATATCAAGAGTATTTGCAGATCAGGTAACATATTTTCTTAACTAAAGGTCGCAGTTTGCACTAGGATTGTCAAAAAGCTGAGATTCAATTTCCTTACTGTCTCATTTAAAAGAACTTCTATTGTAATGCAGAAGGTTAAACATTTTATTTAATTTTAGTCACTTTCATCTACAGGAAATGAGTTGCAAGCTGTTTAAAAACAATAAACACAATTTTTACTGTGTCTCTGATTAACTGTACCAAGCTGCTTTCAGTATCCCTTTCATATGGAAGGCTGAGACCTCAAAATATAATTTATGTCCAAACATTGAAGCTCAATTTTCTTAGTTTATTATTGAAAATGCTTCTTTTTTTCCTGACTAACCTTCTCCTGTGTTTCTGATAAGGAAGGAAGTTGTTGAAAGGCGCTGGCAATTAGCATTTCGGATTATATCATTTCTGTTTTGGGTTTGTGCGTTTTTTTCCTTAACACAACTTACTTTGAGATCAGCATTCTCAGGATCAGCTGCATCAATTTGGTAAATGCATTCCGGAGGTGTTCCTTCCAAGACATAGATAGTTACAGCTGCGTGGATATAAGTGTACTCAGCGTTAATTGGGTAAGAATAAAGGACACAGCAGCAAACTTCTGATACACTGAAGCTGTCGAGACATATTAGCGCCTGCTGCATCTTCTCACTTCACAAGCCTAATTCCAAAATCATCACAAAGAGCATAAATGCTCAAAAGATAAAAAGAAACCAATGGCATATCTGTAAACAGGCAACTGTCACTGTGACTTGCAGTATGAATTGTGCCTGCAGGAGAAAGGCCAGTCTTTACATAGGGCCTATCTTGAACTCCTCACAGGGTATGGAGTAAAATTATGCATTTGGGCTACACCTGTGTCATTCCTTGCTACACGGACGGGGAGAACATAGCTCTGTGGTAGGTCCTCATAGCCATACTCCCCCTGCCTACCCTTCGTCTCCTGCCAGGAGAGCTCAGGACCTTTCTGCTTCATTTCTGCTTTTCCTTTACACTTGTGAGGTAAATAATAGTGGATGGTCTGTGGTGACTTAATTTTTGCCCTATTAAAGGTGTTAATTGAGAGCAAGGTGTACTTCTTTCTATACCAGGAATTCTCACAGCTGGGCTATCCATACTGGGCCACTGGCAACTGGCTTATCTCTCCTTGGGTAGAGCGATTAAGAGAACAACAGATCTTTAGATCACATTATTTGCTTTATGCCCTTTTATGTCTGCTGGCCCTGCTTTTTCTGGACTATTAATTTCCACTGTGACCCCTGCTGACTGTTGCTTCTCATCAGAGCAGTGGGAATCCCAGAGCAGCATAATGAGTTGTTCCCAGAGGATAGCAATATGAATATAAAGTTTAATGAGAGGGAGATGCTTTTTCATAACTAACGAATGCACAATTAGTGTCTAATTGTAGCTGGTACTGTTAACTAAAGCCACACAGTTAGACAGATCAGACATCTGTGCTCACCAATTTATGGCAGCTCTAGCTGAGAGTTAAGCTGATGCACTTATTTCTAACAAGCTCCCACATAGAGTGTGTTTCATGCTGTGCCGATCCCCTGAAGTGTCACATTTAATTATTATTAGATTCCAGCAGCACCCATGGTACGAAAGACACCAGCTACGCTGAGAAGATGACACAGCTTCTTCCCTAGGGGAAGCTAATTTGCTTTACAAACTAAGTATTGTATAGAAGCAGGAGCATCGATGTGCTTAGAAGGTGTTAGTGAAACGGGCTGAATTTGAGCAGGCCTGGCCTGAACCTGTCTGGGCAGACAAGCCCTGTTTCTGCAGCAAGCAGTGGTCAAGGCTGGAGCTGCTACTGACCGCTCCAAGGTCTGTGAATCGCAGCCTACATAATCCTGCTGCTAGTCCAGATCAGGGAGGGGTTCAGAAGCCAGTTCTGAATACCTACCACAAACAGATCACATTTTTATATTCTCACATTTTTTTAAAAAAATGAATATTGAATTATTGAATGCTCTTCTGTGCGGTGCTGTTAGAATATTAAGACTTCAGACAGACTCTCAGCACCTCATGAAATAAAAAGAGCATATTTTTACTTACTACCTGAACTGTTCTGTCTGTGAACACATAACAAATACACCACTATACTCTATCACCTCATAGTACAATTTTTCCGGGTCCCTCTCATAAGTAAATGGATAAGATACGATAAGATAAGATAAGATCGCTCAGAGAGTAATACAATTATTTCATATCTTTTTATTGGTGATGTTATCCCTCATATTAGGTACTGCACAGCAAACAAAGCCTGCACTGAGGACAGTTGGAGTCTGGACACAGCAGCCTCATTCCTAAGGCTACCACACACTCCTCTCTGTTGCACCTTTGCCCACAGTCTGAAAATAAACCTGGTTAACACCATCTGTCCCACACAGGAGACAGAATTCTTTTCCTCTTTCCATTTGCACCACCACAGATCACAACCTCTTGAGATCTCACTCTTTAAACCGATTTTCTGCTTAATTTCTCACATGCAGGCGCAAATGAAATATACAAGTGTAAAACTTTGGCAGAGCCATGTTTGTGTTGTTTTCCCTTAGAAATTTTTGCATATACACAATATACACTTATTTAAATATATCTTGCTTCTCTAAATCAGTCAAGTTTTCCACAAAATACTGAAACACGTGCCCTTATTCAATGCTTATATCCCCACCAAACTTCAAGTTTCTAATACATACCTCTAGGTAGGTATTAATCTCATTAAAAAAGGAATATATATTTTAGTATAAAAAAGTGTTGGGTTTTTTTCAATTCTTCAGGTGCTTTGAAATGTTTAAATCTTTAAGAAAACTAAAAGGGCATTTCCAGAGGTGAAGCATAGCAAATACTTTTGTATAAAAAAGTTCTGATAAAAGCACTGTTCTGCTCCTCTCTCGGTTTCCTAACAGAAAATTCTTAGACCATATTAGCTACAGGTACTATACACAGCTAGTTTTTTTAATTTGATATCATCTTTTTCAATTATTGTTCTTCTCAAATACCACCATTATATTACTTTGAATTGCCATATTTCCTCGAAAGACAGGAGGTTCGTTTTGATCTATTACTTGGACAGTCAGTGTGTTAAGGTCAGTTCTCCCAGTTGTATCTTCAACGAAAATCTGTAAATCAAAGCTCTTTGGCATAGTTTCATAATCTAGGACAGGGTTTCCAGTAGTAACAACCTGAAAAGAAGAAGAAAAAAGAATTTACTATTAGTACGTGATGCAAGAGAGGTAAGTTACAGTCTATCTGAGTGAATACAAGTAAAGGGATGCTTTCCGTCAGAAAGCAGCGAGTATTTCAGATCATATTCTACTTGCTGGCACATTTCTTGTCTGGTGCAGAAATGTGGAGAGAACAGAGTGGAAAGACCAAAATGTTGTGGCCTCATGGAGCAACTCAAGGACCTCTTGTGTAAGGGACAGTTTGAGGAGGAGAAATCCTGGAAGGAGTTGCCTTGTCTCAGAGGCAACGCTTTGCCTTCAAGGCCAGGACTACATCTTGCAGATATTTGTCTGTGTCAAGTCTTCAGTTTTCCAGATCAAGCTCCAGGAGCAGTCAAGATGTGATGAGACTGAAATCTGTGAGGAAGCCATGCAGGACACAAGGACAGCTTCACCATTTCTGTGAGTCAGGAGCACCGGGGGAAGATGTTTGACTTGCAATAAGGCGTGTGGGGGCAGGAGACCGTAGTCTAGCAGGTACCAGCCCCTTCCTTGTACAGGCTGTGTCTGAGAGAACACTTGTAAGAAACCACTGAGAGAAGGGAGTTGCGCAAATACACTGTATGAGAGGAGGATGAGAACTGTTTAGCGAAAATGCTGAACTAAAAGAATAACATAGGCCTTCAGGTTTGTAAGATTGATAGGGCAAACATTTGCTTTGTTGTATTGGATTTTTTAAAAGGCTTCCAGCTCTTAATACGGAATATGTATAAGCAGAAGACTGACATTCCATGAAAAAAAACATTAAATACACTCATTTTGGATTTAGGATGAAGTGCAGAGCAATAGCAGCATGCTGAAAGCTGTATGCTTCAATCTCCACTGTTGAAGCTAATAAAGAAAGAAGATGTTTCCTTTCTTGGACAAGAAAAGAAAAGGTGACTCTTAAATTTGCTGTGTAGTTTAAAAAACGTGAAGCTTAAACACAGTATCAGGGTGCTGTGGAACTGGAGAAGGAGAAGATCTGGAGCTCACAAATGTGATAAGGAATGTGTCAGAGTGGGGGAGAGGATGCAGAAGGAAAATGATGAAATAAAACTTTGATTTTAGATGAGATGTCATGGCCAGAGGACAAATACCAAAGTGATGTCAGCGCAATTAGAAGAGAGAAGCCAAAATAGAGCCAATTAGCAGACAGTGAGAGGAGAGTAAACAGAAGCACAACTGTTTTTTGTGCCTTCTGGTATGTAAACCAGCTGCTCTCTGGAACCTTGTGGATCTTTTTATTACAATATTGCAGGAGTAAACAACGGTGTCCTGGGTGATCCTCTTCTCTCCTGTATTGTACAAATAGAAGTTTCCCATGAAAGTGATGCTAACTCAGGTAAAACACTCTACAAAAACTTGTAACACCAGTGGGAATGTCCAAAATGAATGTTTGCCCAAGATCTAAATACAGTAAACAGGTGCAATTAATTCAAAATCAGAAACTGTCCAATTCTAAAGCAGAAATGTGCTCTGGGGATTACCCCTCCAGTTTGCAGCCAAATATTTTCATGGGTGGTGTAACTACAACCAGACTGCCTAAATACACATAGAATCATAGGATCATTAAGGTTGGAAAAGACCTCTAAGATCATCTGGTCCAACTGTCTACCCAACACTACCATGACCACTAAACCACATCCCAAAGTGCCACGTCTATATGTTTTTTGAACATTTCCAGGGATGGTGACTCCACCACTTCCCTGGGCAGCCCATTTCAATGCCTCATCCACGCAATATCGTCCACCCTCCTTTATATAGAGACCTTGCAAGTGAAGATGAGAATGTAGATGGTCTCTTTTTAGCTTGCTTTTGAAAACAGCTTGCTACTAATGTAGGCTGTGAGCCACAATTCACCTCTCCTCCAGGTAGGAGTAACACAACTGCTAAAGACAGCACTGTACACACCTGAAGCAGCTGCAGACTTCATGAAAAGAGGTTTAGAGTCACCTCATAACTGTCTATCCGTCATTCCACCGGAGAATTTCACTGCTCCCTGCTCCCTGCTCCCCTCTCCACTCCTGGGATGCAGAGGGAGAATTAGTAACAGCGTGAAGGTAGTTTCAGGCAGCAGTATGTTTTCATGCATTAAACACATCTCTGCCCATGGGATTCTTCAAACAAGAAGGGAAGGAGGAATGAGCAGGGCTCATATCACAGAAACTGTGACTTTCTCAGAAATCTCAAAATATCAAGAAATTGGAGATTGCCTTGGCTTGCTACAACAGCAGTAAATGCATAAATAATTAGAAGTAGCAAAGCTCATCAAATAAATGAACTAAGAACTATCACGTATTTATCCTTGCCTTATGAGTTGGAATTAGCACTTGACTGCTAACTTGCAGAATTTGTATGTAGCTTTCTTTGTGATATTCTCATGAATGGTATGAATGGGCCCAACCTCTTTGTTCCAGTCCCTTGAGGGAGTTAGGAAACCCTGAAAACAGCTACAGTTCAAGCAAGACATACAGAGGCTCACAGGCCATTCTGGTAACAGGGCTGTGGTACGAAATGAATTCAAACTGGCACTTTGGAATAAGCTGTCTCTAACCTACACCTTTCTTGGTCATTCATTTTCATTTTTGTGTCACTCTCTGCACTGTTCTAGCACAAGAATTTCTCCATCATCCCTGACGTGACAAAAATCAAGGAGACCTTTTCTCTATCTGCTGGGTTATTTTTCCTCCAGATTAATTTCTCAGTCCTACTCAACAAGTAGCTACAGAAAAGGCTTTTGCTGCACACCATAGGGATGGCAAGGGACAGGAGCAAGCAGGAATAAAAAAGGGTTATGTTTTGCAGCAGAAGGGATAGCTTTAATTCAAAATGCCAAAATACAGCCTAGAAGAGAGTCCCATATTACAAATTCTGCCAGCAAAGACAGCTTAAGGGATGTATATGTTTCCTTCTGCCTGTTACATCCCCTCAGCTGACCCAGTTCAGGAGTTTCTGCAGCCACATCCTACGCTTCACACGTGAAAAAAAGGCTTTCTTGGGAGTTTTTTTTGACTGTTGCACTGATCTAGCTGGGAAGCACCTAAAGAAGCAGCAGAGCTGGCATGACAGGGCTTCAAACTCAGCCAGGATTTGGGAGCATGGGAAGAGCTGCTCCCTACGCTCAGGTCAAACTAATGAGTTGCAACTGCCTGGGATTACAGTCCTGCTTTCCCCAAATTTTCTCCCAGAAACACCAGCAAAGAGAATGAGAAAAGAGCCCTTGTATCAGTTCTGTGAAAACCTTAACTTCCTTTGCAACACTCAGAAAAATGTATTCCAGTTAACTTTTTAAGACACTGCTCAGTGCCTGCCAGTATCTTTTAAAGACACTCTTCGGTGTCCCTGTTCAGGCTCAGACATACAGGTGAGTTACAATAGGATGACAAGTTATCATGCATCTGAACACTGATTGCTAGTGACATTTGTTAGCTAATACTTGCTAATTTAACCAGCAATGAAAATTAGCCTGAAGTAATAGAAATTATTTTGCATTTGCCATAGGACAGCAGCACACAATAGACAGAAATATATCGCAGATGTGTGGAAGTGTGATATCTTCTTACCTCAAGAAAACTTCCTCGTGTGTCATAGCCTTTGTTCAGAATTAAATATGACTTTGATCTGACTCAGCTTATTCTATTTTGGAAGTGACTCGAAGTCATTTTAATTCTAAATGAGAGTGGCCAAACAGAAGCTGCATGTGGTTTAAATAAAACACTTGAAATTCACAATGACTTAATATAAATTAAGTTGGAAAACTATGGACAAATCCTAAAAACAGAAACAGGTATTATATGTCCTTTTTCACCTCCTATTTTCCAAAAATTCCTACTTTTTTCAACCACAGAATGAAAGGAATTATTGTGACAGGGTTTTTTTGCCTAGATGCAATTAAAAATTATAGTCACTATTGCTGTTCATTTGTCATATCTATTACAACATGTTCAAACACTACCACAGTCTGCGTTTGCAACTCTTTTCTGACTAAAAGATGAGATGCTAAGCACTGTCAGTGCTCAGTATTCAAAGAGACATCAGCCTACATGACTGAACATTGCTAGAGCTAAATGTAAAACTCACCCTGTATTCAAGATTTCCTTTTGATTCAATATCAAAAGCCTCTGTAAGAGGATTTGAATTTACTATGGTAGGAAGTATTGCAACGCCTTCAGAAGACAATGGAGAAACTGTTACATTAAAGGTATAAACTGAAACACCAGCTGCTGCATTTTCTTCAACGGTGCTTGTTGCAGGTAAGCCCTTAAGCAACTGGGTTCTTCTTCCTGCAAGATGAAAATGAATGTAAAATTACTTATAGGAATCTTAGGCTAGCAGGAGCACACAGCTTTTGCCAAGAGCTGCCATTAACGAGCACAAAATGGCCCAATTCTCTTTTTCCTTATGAGTGGTGGCATTGCACATTAGTAAAACCAATGCTAATGGTAAAAGAATCAATCTTTTATCTGATTCATACTACACTGTTGTCATCTAGAGGCACTATTGTTAAAGTAGTGTTGTTACTGCATCATTTGCCTGCATTCAGTAAAGAAACCGAATATATTTCTATCAGTTCATTTCATTCTCTGTGCTAATTGCTGACCCTGTGCACTAATCACATCAAAAAGAACATTCTATCACACCTAGATGTCAAAGAAGCAATCTCTTTTTTTTTGGTGAATTATGCTGTCTGCAGCACCTCTCCTCCTTTTTCTCTCGTCTTATTCTTTCAAGGACAACCACGTGCACACCTGGCTGGTGAGTAGTGTGAGTTAGCAACAACTTCAGGGGCTGTGCTGTTGTGTCTTCTGCTTTAAGCATGGAAGAGCAAACTTCAGCCCTTAGAGGAGATGTGGGCCCAAACTCTATGGTTCAAAACTGCCTGGAAGCAGCACAGACTGCTGTGGCATCCAGCAGCTTTGCATGACCTCCTAGCTTCTCCGTCAGACCTCTGGACTCCCCAAACCAAAATCTTCACTTGCTCTGTCATTTAGCTTCTGGGTTTTGTTATTTTTAAAAAGGCCTATTGTGCTTTATTTCATGAAGAGTGCCTAGAAAACATAAATCAGGACAGCTTTCAGAGCATATCCTGAAAAAACATCTTAGTAAGCTCATATCCCTAAACAAGCAACGTACCTCAACTTGAGACTACGGCAGGGCTGACTGTTGCTTCGAGGGGCTTTGCTGGTTTTTCCAAAACACCAAGAAAGCTGTCTGTGTTCAGCCAAACCCCTATCCACTGTGTGCCAAGAGGGAGGCAGATACTGCTCCCTCAAGCCCCTGACCAGGCTGTTCATACACCACCAATTACTGTAGCAAAATCACCGTGAAGTTTTTATTTTTGGTGAGCAGCCACAAAGTAAAGAGGTGCTGCAGAAAACTAGTCTGTGGCCATTAGGGCTGCAGTATGTTTCCTTTTGGATGCTTGGGCTCAGGCTGGAGCCTGGGAATGTAACACCAAGGGGAAATCTGCTGCCTTGTAACGCCTCTGGGGTGTGGGACAGAACCGCCTCCCTCAGGCCCTTCTCATGTGACTGGGGAAGGACAGTCCACACCAGCTACTAAAGAGTCACTCTAATGGCCATTCCTCCAGTGGCAGTGGGCTTTTAAATCTAGAGGGGTAGAGTTCAGCTCAAATGCTTTCCAATGACATTAGAAAAAGCCTTAGTGACGTTTTCCCCAACCTGTGAAAAAAATCTTGTTTTCCTACATCTCTAGAAAAATTCTGAAGCATTTTAGGAATAGCCCACGTATCACCTTCATGTGATAGACATTGCTCCTCTTACTGGCCTTTCACATATCTGTTCCCCATAGGATCAGAGAAGGCTTAGCATCCCAGGTTTTTGCTAGGTGAGAAGCAAAACTAATAGCAATAGATGAGTACACAAGACAAAGCATGGGATCCTACAGTCTTTCTTCTTCCTGCATCCCACCCCAGGAGGCTCTTCCCCTTGCAGTGTTTCCTGGAGCACTTCTTAGAGCTGAATGCCTCCGTCAGACACCTTCCGTCAGACACCTTCAGTTCTTCCTCTTGCAGCCTGCAAGACTCACTGCACTGTGGGGAGGAGAAGGAAGGAGTACAGGAGATGTTGTTCATCAAACCAGCCATACTAGGCTGTGGTGAGAGAGTTTGCCTCTGGCAAGAGCTTTTCTGATCACAGGGGCTCACTGGTAAGAGGCAGAGCTGAGGCACTTTCCCAGAGCCTCTCCACAGCTGCATGGAGGTTCCTACACTCCCACACTCCAGCTACAGCAAGTACATGGATCGCTAATCTGGATGTGATTACTTTGACATTTATGGAAAAAAAGGTCTTGGAGATTCTCTGTGGGTGGGTGAGGTACAGGCTGGGATGTGGGAGACTGTGAAGTGGGAACTGCCTGTAAGAGCTAATCTGAACAGGTCACACAGACATTCCAGTAGGACTGAGTTCAGCTGAGCTGTTACTGGTTATACTAACTGCTACTGTTACAGGGGAAGCAGGAAGACTGAATCTTTATCAGTGTTATAGATTCTGGAAAACAGCATTGACAAAAATCACCCATGCAAATGAGACTGAGCTGAGAGGGGCTTCTGGGAATATATTTTGATAAGTGGAGATGAATTTCGAATATAATCTCTTGTGGACAGTACCTGATGAATCCAGTTCCCTCTGCAAGACACAGTTCCTTAACGAAAGCTATACATAAAATCAGTGAAATAATTTGTAACATTTAGAATTATAGAAAGGAGTTGCTATTTTTATATTATTGCTAAAGATTTCATTCGTTGTTTATTCAAGATTTGTCTTTCTAAATTACAAGTTCTGACTTCTTGCTCTTTATTTTTAACGGAAATTTTTGGTACTGCAACTAAACATCTTCTTCCAATTGATTTTACAAAAGCACTCCTTCCATATTAAAAAGTTCTTGCTTATCTCCTTACTTCAGAGAACAAAACATGCCTGAAGCAATTTAATACATTATTTATCAGAATTACCAACCCCAAGCACTGACAAATGCTGAATCCAAGACAAAGCAATCAGGACACTGGCTTTGAGAAGCATATGTATATTTAAGCCTTATTTATCTGTGATTTGTCAGTCTTTACAGTGTGCTCAAGACACACCTTCAAGCTTTTCTCTCTCCACAAACATGCAGGTTAGAAAAATGCTGGTTCTCGGGGAAAGCTGAGATTCACAATGCATTGTCCTGATCACAGTTTCGGGGACATCAGGAAAACCACCAAACACTGTCAGGTTCCTGAGGGCTGGCAGAACTCTTTCAGTTCCTTGAGAGCAAAATGACCCTACATGAGCAGCTATTTCACTACAAGCAACACCAAATGCCCCATGAGCCACACAAAGTGTGGTTTGAATATCTGCTTTACATTGCTAATGTGCACATATTCATAGAATAATAGAATGGTTTGAGTTGGAAGGGACCTCAAAAATCATCTGATTCCAACCCCCCTGTCATGGGCAGGGACACTTTCCACTAGATCAGGTTGCTCAAAGCCCCGTCGAACTTGGCCTTGAACACTTTCAGGCCGAATCTCCCATGTTTTTGCACTGGGTAAAGATAGTGATACTACCTTACTAATATTCTCCACAAGTTTCCTGTTTTGTCTTGTTTGGTTACTTGGTTTACTTCATCAAAAAGTAATGTTACCAGTATTTGGAAGGAGAATACTGGAGTATTAATACTGGATCTTGTTTCTTGGAGAGCTGACCTCCTTTCCCACTCCAACACTGTCACACTGAGCAGTAGCTGTTGCACACAAAGTGCCTCATCCAGTAAAGCATCTTAGCAAGGAGTGATATTCTCTTCTCCATTATTCTGCTGTAACCACAGAGCCCAATCTATTTCAGTAGGAAAATAATTGTTACTTGATTTTTTCCATCCGTGTCTGATCCCTAAGTATGTTTTATAAAGCTCCCAAGAGAAAGTAAAACAGCCAACAGTGTTCTAATTTTAGCAGCATAATGAAATCATATTCTTACCAGATACTACTCCCAGCAAAATGAGTAAAAGGAGCATGCTCTTCATAGTCTTTGCAACCCTGTCGTTCGTGTTCCCAGGATGAAAACTGAAGGAAGATCATGGCATGTTTTCCCTATACATCAGCTCCACCTAAATTCTTCCTCTTTGTCATGTTGTGAAGTGAGAAACAAAACAAAGGACTCGTGTCTCTAAGGGAGTTTCTAAGCACTGTCAGCTTGTTTGCTTGTCAGGAAACTGCTCCTTGCTGACACTCCATGCACAGACCTGGGCCACACTTGAGAAAACAATCGTAAATAGTCTTTTCACTGCAATCATCTTATTTATTGAAGCATTATGAAAAGAATCTAGTATATTTTAAACCTGGAAATACCACGCTTCTTTCCTTGCTCTGGCAAATGAGGTAGTCTCTTCACACACCAAAATCAAATACTCATGCTATTCCACTTAAACCAAGAACCTGAAGTTTTCTCAGTTCTCTGGCTATCAGAGAATTACTCAGACCACACACATCTGCATAAGTGGAGGCGAGATTGCAGCATATGTACATGATGAAGCTAGCTTTGCTGTAGCTGTCTCAGGAACAGCATGGACCACTATGCAAACGGCACTGGCTCCCTTAGATTAGGCATTTATCTAGCTAGCCCACAATACACCCATCCTGGGTTTGGTGTTGTGGTTTTTTTTAAAAAAAAAACAACAGCTAGAGGCAGCCCTATTGGTTTTCATGGAGCATGCTATAGAGATCATACTAATACTGGAACTGGATGCATCATAGGTGCATCAGCATCAATTCGTAGAATAATTTAGGATGAAAGGGACCTCTGGAGGTCATCTAGCCAAATACCCTGCTCAAAGCATGTTTAATTAGATCAGGTTGCTTGGGGATTTGTCTAGCTAATTCTCAAACAGTTCCACACAAACTTAATAGCTTTGCCGAGAGACAGAATTTAGAAATTCAGGTTTAACATAGCTCTGGAGAAACCGCACTGATTTGTGAGCTAAGCTAGCAGCTCTAGATGGTTCTGCGTGACACTCTACAGCTCTCCCAGTGAAAGCTGTTCAGAAAGTTGTTCAGAAAGCTCTGTCTCATGCTCCCATGTTTTGTGTAGTATGAGCACATTAACTGAACATGCTGAACATGAACAGCTAGTTTAACGCTGGTGCAGGCATTGCCTATGCTTGCTGCATGCGCACCTTTAACTATCGCACATATGAGCCCTGGAGGATTCTGCTGATATAATGAAACTGGAAAAGATGCATCAGTAAAACCTCCTGATTGGAACTGAGCCATACTTACATATCAGATACTGGCTCGGAGAAATATTCATTTGATTGTTGATCTGCATCTATATTGTAGTGCTTCTAGGGCCTTGGCAAGCTCAGATGCACACTAGGTTTAAAGCGAAGGTGGCCACACCACATCATCTGGGAGCTCACATCACATCAACCTGTAGTACTGAGGATGATAATCTTCTGTTGCCCCAGGAAATGTGTGCCTAGACTTTATGTTAGCAAAAAAAATATATGGAAAACCTCACCCTCAAATGACCTGCTTATGCTGATAAGGTATTAAAGTAAATGTATTTATATTGGTAAAAAGTCTACCCTATCCCTTTACCTACCAGGTAGTTGCGCACCCCTTCATAAGTAGTTCTTGGGTCCACAAAAACCTTTTGATCTGACTGGACATTTCATTAAGATGAGGACTGTGTGCACATGCAGGAACCAGGCTTGTACATAAGGTTGTGATCTTCTACTAATTATCAGAACACTGTTTTAACCTTGAAAGAACTATAGAAACACCTGAGCTAAGTTAAAAGTAGCCAGTCTTTCAGATACATGTTTAAATTTTTTAGTATCTAGCTTGGGTTATAAGAGTGTTCCCACCCTATGCTCTGAACAGCCAAGGCTTCTCCAGAATTCAGAGGTCACAATTTTTGTCCTTTATTTTCTTTCTCATGTTTCTTAGGCTGTTCTTGCGTTTTGGTGTTTGCGTTTGTGTTTTTCTTTTGAGAGAGTGGTGGATGGTTTTGGTGTGGGTTTTTTTTTTTCCCTATAAATACATTTTCTAACATATTTGTTTTGTCCTTCTTTCATCTAAGAACCTACATAGATCTGCTTTCAGCAAGAGTTCAGTGTCCATACACATAAATCAGACTTTACTCCACATATCTTGTGATAGAGACACCATAGAGGGACATGGGAGACATGGATGGCAAAGGCGTCTGGAATACACACGTGCTTGAAATGCCAGCCTTTCCCCAGCTTCACTTCGAAGTGCAACAGATAATTGTTTCAAGTGCTACGTGAATATCCATGGAGTAGTTAATTCCTGTTTTCTCTCTAAATATGTCTCCAGGGCTTTCAGGTAGTCGCTGTTCAGACTCATGGCTCAAGCGTGTTGCGAGAAAAGACTCTAGAGGTCTGTAGGGAGACACGGTGGGGGGGGGGGGAAAGTCAAGTGTAGCACACAGAGGGGAGAGTGAGAAGGGCACCTCATATGGGTGGAGAGAGTATAAGCAGAAATGGCTCTGGCTCCTTCCTTCAGTCACTGCCAGTATCTCTCAGTAGCTCCCTTAGATCCCCTTTTCTTACATTCCTCTGCTGAGTGGATTTCTGTGGTTCTCTGATTCATAGAATCACAGAACCATAGAATGTTAGTGGTTGGAAGGGACCTCTAGAGATCATCTAGTCCAACCCTCTTGCCAGGTTTTGAGGAATAGAGTGAAAAAGCAGGAAGAGCTAAAAGAGAGCCCCAAACAGGTGAAAATCAGGTAGAAATAAATGTATGCATATAATCAAACATAGAGCTGGTTAGGAGCAAATAATTTAGGCAAAGGCAAGCAAGGCAGAAGTTCCAAGGTGAGGCTGGCAACAGTAGCTCTGCCATTGCAGGAAGGTCAGGAATGAGATTCCTGGGAATATAAAGCAGCTAGATGAAGAGAGGTCAAGATGGTACAAGCAACAATACCACCAGGGAGTGGAAATAGAGGAAAGAAAAATTAATCTGAGCAGATGAAAAGGTCAAGGAACAAACTGGGGCTTTAATCATTTCTTGGTTTTCAAGATGGTTTGAAATCTGGGCATTTTAGAGCAGTGCAGAAAAAGTGCATTTCTGAAAAAATGTCTTCTGGGTTATCAGATAAACTGAGAATGTGAGGAAGATGCTATATCTTTCAGGAAATTACAGAACCTTGTTTCAAGGGGAAAGACCAACAGATTGGAGTGAGAGAGACTGCACTGCTCTTGAGTTGGGTTGCAAAGAAAGAACATGGGAAGTGAAGAGTGGGACAGAGCAGAACTTGATGGACAAGCTTTCAGTTGCCTATCCTCAGGAAAGTGGGATATTTTAAGAGAGGTCAGTTTCAGAGAAGCAGTCTACTTGCATAACAGTAGTCTACTTGCATAACAAAATGTGCAGGTTCAGGGCATTAATCTTATTTTCTGAGTGTTTAAGTCTCAATTGACTTCCAGTCTGTCAACAAGAGAGAAATGTTCTCTCACTTCTCACATGCATCAGAGGTTCAAGACATAATTTTCCCATTAAACGCTATTTCAGACAGAGTAGTGGCTCTCTTCTGCTTAGCCAACCCACAGGCAAGGAGTCATTTTGCTTTGACTGTGATAATAATTCACCAAAAATTCAGCAGCCTAAGGAGAGTTTTCACGCACCTGGTCCAATCTTAGTTCAAGAATCCTTACTATTGTTATTTCGTTAATTAAATTACCTAGACTGTCAGGTTTTATTGGCATCTCCTTTCTCTTTAAGCAGGACAGCTTCTCAATCCACTGCCTAAAACATTAAAACACTTCCTTAGCATCCCACACCAAAGACTTATGCATCATTTCATTTGATTTCTCAGCTAAAATCTTCCTCTACCATTTGCGAAAGACAAGAGCAAACTAATAATCATGAGTACTCCCCTGGCTACCTTAATTTCACCTAAAGCGATCCCAGTTTAGCAAGGTTAGTAACATATGCAATTATGCAAAAGAGTCCCAGACATATACCTGGGCCGTCTATTTTCTAGCATTGACTTGTAGACACATAAATGCACTAGTCACCTCCCTGATAATTAACTTGAGGTGTCTGTTAATAAGAAGTGATTCCATCACACCAAAAGGTTTTTTATTTGTGATCCAGATTTAAGGAAAGAACAGTCTAAAGTCTGGATGAGTATACACAGAAGTCCCAAAGTGTTGCTGTTGTCAGTGTTGAAAACAAGTTCTTCTACTGCTCCAGCACTTATACACTGGAGGGATGAAAGCATTTGCCAGAGAAGGAGCCTTTCTTTTGCCACAAAGAATGTGAGCACTTATTTTAGGAGGATTGGGAGTATGTAAAACATTAAGACAGGGGAAATTGTTCTGATTCTTCCCATTCCCTCTGTTCCATCTTGACAAATGTGGACTGAGGCAGGCAGATGATTGTGAGGACATAAGTTCAAGGAAGCTCCCGATGTATTAGAATCTTCCTAGAAGAGGTCAAGTGACTTCTCTAAGACCACACAGAAAATCCAGAAAAGCCAAAGTTCTTGGTCTCACTCCCAATCTCAATTACAAAGAGTGTAAGACATCATGACTGTAAAAAGCACATTGTTGCCAATTTTTTTTCTCTTTGAGAAGTTCTTGTGTTGCTTAAAAATGCTACATTTTCTTCTGCATTAACACAACATGGAAGTCAATGAAACACAGGCTTCAACATTCAGTAACCTGAGCAAAAATAGATGTTATCAGCAACAACTTTATGACTTGTGGTTCATGATCAAAAATGTGTGGTGGTGTAGAACATTCAGTACCTTTGAGAAATTATGTCACTTGTCCACAATGGTCATGTACGTCACTTGAAGTTTAATCATGTGATTTTTCTTCCAAAAAGAGTTCTAGTGCAAGTAAAGATTCAGTGAAAAATGTGTCAAGGCCAGCAAAGTCTTCTTTCTGAGTTTACTGGATATTGGATTGAGGCCTGAATCCATGTGGCAATACTTTGTGCCTCATGATACAGTCTTTACTGTATATGACAAGTTTGTTACTGTAATTGCTTGGCCACCGGAGTTGATTGGTAAATACACAAACAAGGAGTGAAGTAGCAAGTGATGCAAATGGAACATGAAAGAATGCTCTGGGCAAATATGAGTACAGAAACTCTGAGGTTTCTATGTACACAACGTGATGCACTTCACTTAGTCAAGTATTTTAATATGTCATCAAGAATGACTTAAACAGGCCTTTGTATCATGAAACAACTATATCTTACTTATTTTATTCACAAGAGGGATTTGATCATATTTTGCAAAAACAGCCTTGCATTTTAGCACAAAAAACTATTTTCTGTTGGCTTTGGGAAAAACAAATCAAAACCCAGACAACCTAAAGAGTATGCAATTAACAGAAAAGAGTTTGGCTGGGCAGAGTGAGGGCTCAGGTGGTGGAGTTTCACTTGGAGGTTGACAGTTTGTTACACCTAAGTTGCTCCATCCTTTGAACAGGAAGAGTGAGAATAACTAACCATGTGAAATTTTGTTTGTTTATGGTTTCAAGAACTTTGAGATCTTCAACTGGGGTCTGTAATTCTCCAGGGGAGCAGAGGAGAGGCATGTGATGAGAGAAGGGCATGTAGCCCTGGATACACTCCAGTTTTGCTTGAGCTGCCAAGGCTTTGGTGGGGACTGACCTGTGCCAGGGCTCTGAGGTCCCACGGTGTATTAGAGTCATCTTTGTTCACTTCCAGCCTCTCTCAATGGCTATTTCCTCAGACACTGCTCAGAAATAGGTCTGTATTCTTCTACGGACTTCTTTGGGTTTTTAATCAGATGTAGTACAAAACACCTCAGCCACCTCCTTTATACTCGATTCTGCTTTTTCCTGATCCTCACTCTTTTCTGTCTCATTGCTCCAGGACTCCAATGCGCTTTGCCTCAAGCTCCAAAGGGTATTGATTTGACTCATTTCTCCTCGACAGATTGCAGCCCAATGGCAGCCCATAGTGGGGAGAGGACATTCTCCTTCAGGTATTGGCATGGCAAGGCCAGTGAGGAAAAGTAAGTACTGCATATACCTCCTGGCACAGGTTTCCCCGGGCAAAAATGTGACTTCTGCCCTCCTCTATGTCTGTATCTGGCACCTAGAAGCTATGTAAGGGAGTAAGGAGGGACATTTCACCCTCTTCTCCATTTGTTTCACAGTATAAGCTGCAATCTGGCTGTTGGACTGAAGTGTCTGAAAGAGGACAATGCTCTTTTAAGCAGGACCTTAAATAACTGCCAGATGACTGCTCAGGGCTCTGTGCTTCTGGTGTTCCTGTCAGCTGCTGTCCCCATGTCGTGGTTTGACCCTGGCCGGCAGC
>NW_009698401.1:0-499 GCF_000703405.1 Apaloderma vittatum
AACAATAATAATGATAATAATAATAATAATAGGTAGCATAATTTTTAAAGCAAAAATCTCTTTGCCTGCTTCCATTACTCCCATTCAATGGTAGTAACATTTCACCTTGCAGCTGCAAGAGCCTTTGGAGTCACACTGAACAGAAGTAGCAACATGATGAAAATTAAATTCTCACGGTTTATGTGCCAAAATTTTACTACCAGTATCTCACCATCTGTGCACCATCCTCCAGCGCACAAGCCATCTTTGTGGCACTCAAAGTCACCTCTTGTAGCAGCAGCATCACACAATTTTAGGCTAATAAAAAAGCACATCTGTGGGCTCAGAAGTTGAACAGAGCTGTTACATGCTACATAATCTTAATTAAGCCTAAGAGAAAATTACGCATTCCAGAACACTTACGTTGTCACTGAACTGATGTTATTTGTGGTGCTTGGCACCTTTCCTAAAACCAATTCCATAATCCTCTCTTCTGCAGCTGAAGGCACGGCTACCTCTT
>NW_009698401.1:530-23363 GCF_000703405.1 Apaloderma vittatum
ATGGGACCTCGATTACGTCATCAGCTACACGTTCCCCTGCAAACATGTAAAAACACAGTGTTAATGCAGATAGCTAGAAATAAAACCTCAAATGCAGAATTTGTACTGACATGTGGCACTGAACACATTATTTGTTTAGAAACAGAGTACAGCAGCCCTGCAGACAAGGACTTGGGGGTGTTCGTGGATTAGAAACTGAATATGAGCCAGCGACATGCTCACAGCCCAGAAAGCCAATCTCATCCTGGGCTGCATCAAGGGAAGTGTGTCCAGCAGGTCGAGGGGGGTGACTCTGCTCCTCTGCTCTGGTGAGACCCCACCAGAAGTGTTGTGTCCAGCTCCATGTCCCGCAGCGTAAGAAAGGCCCATGCTTTTGAAGGGGGTCCAGAGGAGGGCCACAAAGATGATCAGGGGGCTGGAGTACCTCCCCTGAGAGGACAGGCCGAGAGGGTTGGGGTTGTTCAGGCTGGAGAAGAGAAGGTTCTGGGGAGACCTGACAGCAGTCTTTCAGTACTTAAGGGGTGCTAAATGAAAGAAGGGTAGAGAATCTTTATCAGCAAGTGTAGTAGCAGAACAAAAGGTAATGGTTTCATACTGAGAGTAGATTTGGATCAGATATTAAGAAGAAATTCTTTTCCATGGGGGTAGTGAAACACTGTAATAGGTTACTCAGAGAAGTTGTGGATGGCCTCTCCCTGGAAGTGTTCAAGGCCAGGCTAGAAGGGGCTTTGAGCAGCCTGGTCTATTAGAAGGTGCCCTTGCCTATGGCAGGGGGAGTTGGAACTAGGTGATCTTTAAGGTTCCTTCCAACCCACACCATTCTGTGATTCTATGAAATATGTTACCTGTCAATGACAAATAATGGATTGCTAATAAGTAGGCAGCACTTGCAAGAATGAGAAAGTGGTTATTGAATGACAAGAATGTCCTAGTATAAGATAAACAGAACCAACTCTCTGTTCATTGATTTTACTTTTAAACTAAGTCTCTCCTAAGCGACTGCACTTTATGATGTTAAGAGCATGTTTTTGCAGACAGCGTCCGCTTCTAACAGTAATAACATTCGATGTTTATAGTTACCACCAAGGACTGGTACACAGAAACACTCTTGTGTATACTTGCTCCTATAGAAACCAAGGTCACTGCCACATCTTGTACCCCATGTTGGAGGGCCATAAAGTGAAAGGGTCATAGGTAAGTTAAAAGGTCATATTCATGGTTGCAGAGAGCAGCAGAGAGGACAGGTGATCCAAACCTGATGAACAAAAGTATTCCACTCCATATATGTTATATTCAGTGCAAAACCAAGGGATCACAAGGGTCAAGCCATCTTCTTCCATGTCTGCAATCCTAGAAGAACACTGTCCATTCTTCTGCCTTTGATCCCAATCTATGTGTTCCTGAACCCAGCTCCTCTCTGCTGCAGAATCCCATCTGGACTTCCCTGGTGCCTGTCCTGCAGTGTCAGTGGTGACTCACTGGTGGAGTTTCAATATTGGGTTTGTATATATCTAATTGTTTTCTTATTAATAGGTATTATCCTTTTTTAAAAATTATTATTACTCTTCCATTAAAGCTGGTTTAGTTTTTTTTCCAATCCAAAAGTCTCTCTCCCTTATTCCCTTTCCCTCCTGGGAAGGAAGAAGGGTTAATAGAGAACACCTGTCATTCAACAACTCGATGCAATGCCACAGGCTTGGGGAAGAGTGGCTGGAAAACTGCCCAGTCGAAAAGGACCTGGGGGTGCTGTTTGACCGCCGGCTGAACATGAGCCAGCAGTGTGCCCAGGCAGCTGAGAAGGCCAACGGCATCCTGGCCTGTATCAGAAATAGCGTTTGGCCAGCAGGACCAGGGCAGTGCTGTCTCCCTGCACTCGGCACTGGTCAGACTGTACCTCAAATGCTGTGTTCGGTTTTGGGCCCCTCATGAGAACGACAAAGAGCTGGAGCGTGTCCAGAAAAGGGCAATAAGGCTCGTGAAGGGTCTGGAACACAAATCCCATGAGGAGCAGCTGAGGGAACTGGGGTTGTTTAGCCTGGAGAAAAGGAGGCTGAGGGGTGACCCATTTACGTTTCTAAATGACCTTTTGAGCCTGAAAGGAGGCTGCAGTGAGGTGGGGGCTGGTCTCTTCTTCCAGGTAACAAGCGACAGGACAAGAGGAAATGGCCTCAAGTTGTACAAGGGGAGGCTTGGAGTGGCCATCAGGAAAAATTTCTTTACCAAAACGGTCGTCAAGGATTGGAACAGGCTGCCCAGGGAAGTAGTGGTGTCTCCATCCCTGGAGGTATTTAAAAGACATATGGATGAGGTGCTTAGTGGACCTGGCAGTGTTAGTTAACGGTTGTATTCAATGATCTTAAAAATTTTTTCCAACCTAAATGATTCTATGATTCTTTCAGCAGCCAGCCCAGCCCTAACCCATGACAGATTTATTGGTGCTCAACGTGAGGCCAACAGGGGCTCAGACAGATGGCCCAAATATTTCAAATTCTGGCTTGTTCAGTTGAGAAAGTATTGGATTTTTTCCTTTGAGAATCTCACAGGGTTGGAAATTAAAACAGACTGCTTACATCATGTTGTTGCAAAGCATAATATTATATCATGTCTTTTTAGAGTTTAGTTCAGAGTTAAGTGCCATAATGTTGCCTTACCTGCTGTATGCATTGTAGTATTTTTTACTTGTTGCTAGTGTTTATTTGCAGTTTATCCATTATGGGTGCTGGGCAAGTGCCATCAAGGTGCTATGACGTATGCTTAAAATTGATCCACACTGTAATGAACTGGGCAACCACTTTACCTTGAGTGCCACAGAGTGGATTTTGTTACTTACTACATTTCTAGTTTTACCTTGGGAAATTACACCTTCTCCCTTTTATGTCAAACTGAATCCACTAGACCCTGAGGATTTCAGATAAGGTTATTACAAACAAAAGGTCACATTTTTATCGTTAGCATTTAATTTATTTTCCTTCTCCTGAATGTGTGGTGCAAGATTAAACATCTGTGCAGGTGTAGGTGTAGTATCATTTCAGCAATAGGTACTGCAGCCACTCAGATCCCGTGAGCCCTTACGACACGCGCTGCAATTACACCTCATGAGCCTGCATGATGAGCATCGGAGCTACTCCAGCTCCAACAATGAGCACTGCTGCTACTCAAGCCCCTTCAACTAGCACCGCAGCTACTCAGCCAGCCACTACGGCCACTTCCGCTCAAACCGTAATAGTATGAGTTGCCCGCGTGACCAAGAAATGCCTAAAAAAGTCGGATCGCCTGGTTAACGCCATTGAAGGACGAGGAGTTGGAACCAGAGATAACTGTCCCTTCCTTATCTACAAAGGAGTTGCAAAATCTGAGAAAGGACTTTAGCCATCAGAATGGTGAGCCACTTATCACCAGGGTTGCTCTGACTCTGGGATAATGGGAAAAATACCATAGAATTGGAGGGTTCAGAAGCCAGGTGGTTGGGATGCTCGGACAGAGATGGAGGCATTGACAAAAGTAACTTATGAAAAAGACAGTCTTTGGAGGCAACTCCTGGCAGCAGTAAAGAGCAGCTATCCCTTTAAGGACAGTAGGAAATGTCATCCAAGCAAATGGACCACCACAGAGAAACATATTAAGTACTTGAAAGAATTAGCTGTGCCACAGGTGATTCATAGTGACTGGTGGGTAACTGCAGACCCTTTATGAAACACCAGTTAAAACCACTGTGGTATGGTGGACGATAGTTAAAATATAAATATGGGGAGGCCTGGCAGATTGATCATATCACAAACCCACCCTCAAACCCACCAGAGTAAGTGCTGTGTGCTTAAAATGCTGGAAGCAAGCACTGAACGGCTGGAAATGTTGTGTGATCCAAAACATTATTGTGGGCCTTGGAAGGCAAATTTTGTGGTGACACTGTACTCCAGAAAGAACTGAGTCGGACAACGGGACTCATTTCAAAAACAATCTTATAGACAACTGGGTTGAAGAACATGTCATTGAATGGATATATCACATCCCTGTCGTGCACAAGCCTCCAGGAAAATTGAATGATACAATGGACTGTTGAAAACTATCCTGAAAGCAATGGGAGGTGGAACTTTTAAAAATTGGGAGAAAGAAATTACCTCAAGCCACTTGGTTAGTTAAAACTAGGGGATCCATAAATCAAGCAGGTACATAAATCAAGCAGGTTACATACGGTAGAAGGGGGATAAACCCTCTGCGATGTAGGAAAGGAATCTGTCGGGTAAAGCTGTGTGGTTGTTGCTACTTCGGGCAAAGACAAACCTATTCACAGCACTGCTTTTGCTCAAGGACCTGGAAGTACTCAGTAGTGATGATGAAGGGTGGTGGTGTCTGATGCGTACCTCAAAGGAATTTAATTCTGGGTGAGAATATTAAATTTTGAGCTCCATGATGTTAATTGCTATATAATACTAAGCATGTTCAACAAGTGTCTTTTAGGATAACATAGTGGTGATGACCAGAGCTGGTTTTATCAAGTGGAGCCCAGTAACCTCGAGGTGGACTGGCAACCCATGGGCACAAACTGCAACGAATTTTATACCATCTCTCCTCCCTTGAGACTGCTATGACAAATTAAAAACCGCAATCACAAACTAAATGAACTTAAATTTTTGTGTAGAAAGATAAATCATAAGCTAGTGATGGGTATGATGTAAATGGTCTGGAATTAGGGGTGAAATCCCCTAGTTTGAGCTAAAATAGATACAATTCTCCATTCAGTTAATTCACTTCTTAGCTAAGTCTCTCCTAAGTGACTGCACTTTTATGGCATATTTTTGCAGACAATGTCTGCTTCTGGAAGTGACAGCACTTGACGTTTATAGTTAATACCAAGGACTGGTAAGCAGAAAGGTTCTTGCTTATGCTTGCTCCTACAGAAACAAAGGTCACTGCTAAATCTTGTGCTCCATGTTACAGTGCTGAAAAGCGAAAGGGTCATAGGTAAGTAAAAAAAGTCACACTTGCAGGGAGGAATAGACAGGGTAGGTGACCCAAACCTCACCAACACAAGTATTCCATTCCATATGCATCATATTCAGTATAAAGCTGATGGATCACAGGGGTTAAGCTCTCTTCTTCTACGGCCAGAATCTGCCTCTGATCCCAGTCTGTGTGTTCTTGAACCCAGGTCCCATTTGCTGCTCTGGCCTGTCTCTGTGCTACTTTTTAGGACTTTCTGAGATGGCATCAATACAGACATATGGGAAGATATGCATTTAGCATTCTCTTTAAGTTTTGTTTTTTACCTGCAGAATCTTTCTCTTCGACAACAACAGTCGTTTCTGCCTTTGCTGTTTTGGGCTTTCTCCCCCTTCTGGCCTTCCTCCTTGAGTCTGCAGTGGCACCAGTTGCATCACGAACCGCTGGCTCATCCACAGCGGGAGCCTCTGCTGCTTTCTCTGCAACAGCCTCATTTTGGCTGGTTTGGGGGGAACCTTTAGCCTGTTCCAGGTGACTCAGCAAGTGCTCTGGGTGAATGGGAAAGAGAGTAAAGAGGAACGAAACAGTCATGAAATACTCAAAGGGACAGATCTAGCCAAAGCCTATCTAATGGGTCAACGTCACTTAGCAGAATCTCACTTTAAATTATTTCAAAAGCAGTCACAGTATCTTCCTAAATAACAGCATATGGTATATTACACATCAAAACAATTACTTATAGGGACCGAATTTTTTAAGAGATTCCGTGTGGCCCCTGATAATGAGAACAATTTTCCAAACAGCCAAGCAGCCTAGATCCCCTTTTCCAAAATGATTCATCAAGTGCTCAGACCTCTTAAATATTCTTCTTTTGGAAAACTGCATAAAATAGCTGCAAATGAAATGCAGAAAAAATCCACTCTGTGCCATAAATACTAGACAGACAATATCATCAATTATAAGCTGGCATCGCTGACCTTATACATTGCTCACACAGCTCCCATCCTTGATACTCCAAACATTCACATGTCATCTTCCAGAAAACAGTTTTATTTTTTATAGATTCAACATCACAGTTGTTTGCCCAGGGAATGACCACTGGCATATCCAAAGTATGTTTTACTTTCCTCACTACCCTTTTTGTTAAAAGAACACAAAAATTAAGACCTTTTTCTTACTGTGTTATGGCCAGGGCATCACTTCATAGCATCCTGCTCTGGAAGAGAAGAATTCTCCTAATAATTCTCAGTACTCTCTCACTATTTTCTAACGCTTCTTACCTGTCAGCAGCTGAGGCTCCTGGAAAGCAGATGAACACACTTTACACGCCCACTGGCTGGACTCTGCTTCTGCAGCTCCACTGCCTTCTGAAACATCCACTACATCATAACAAGAAGAAATACTGACAAGCTTTGAAAATGGGAAGGTGGTAAACCCTCTAGCTTTGTTTATCTTGCAGGAATTCCTTGAGTACCACAAATCAGGATTTAAGCAGTAAGAGACACACAGGAGCAGCTGGGAGCACTTCCAAGATTTTCCAAACATGAACACTTGAAACATCAGAACAGAAATTAAATGATGCTAGGAAAGAGTATCAGTGCTCTTACAAAAAGTCTTGAGGGTCCCTTTATCACTTTCTAAAAAACTGTGATTAACAAAGACAAAATATAAAGTAATTTTTAGCACCTTTAAAACTGGAGTTACCAGTTCTCTTCTGGGTTAGCAGTGGACAGATGCAGGAGAAGCCTCTTTGCTCTCTGAGAAGAGCATTGCAGAGTAAGAACATTTGAATTAACAAAAGGGTGAGGACAACAAAACCCAGGTTTTGAGTAGTTTCACTAATTAGACATTCGATGAAACCATGATATTAGTGCTTTAATTAACATGTCAGTTTATGCTAGATAAAGAAAGTAAGACGAAATTAGGAGGGAAATGGAACTGGAATAAAAAAAAGAGAAGAGGGAAATGGTCATTCTCTTCGCAGTCCACTGTCTTTAAGTTCTTGGATGATATGTCTGAATTTGCCAAGTGGATCTGATGTATCTGGACTGGTTCAGAGATTTTTTTGGTATACACCCAGCTGAATATTCTACAGGCTACGAGACTCCCTCAGAAGAGAGGGATGACACTGAAATTAGGTTAAGTGAATGGCAGCACAGGACATTCTAACTGTGCCTCAGTTTCTGCCACATATTTCCTGTATGATCATTAGCAAGTCTGTTCATCTCTCTCTGCCTGAAGGCCCCATCTGTAATTGGACAATAAACTTGCTTCCTCCTTTTCACTGTTGGCTCTTAAACCAAAAGAAAAGATTTTCTGAGGCAGAGGTTGTTCCCTTCTACGTTACGTTCAATGTTCTGCACTACAGAGGTGTGATCTCATCCATACCATAATAAATAAATAATAAATAACTCCACAACTCGTCAACAGAAATTTCTTTTTAACAGGCTATATAAACAACATTGAGAGCTCTGTTCAGAAGATCAAAACCAGCAAACCTAAAGCCCAAGATTCTTCTGAACTTTTTTTAAAGAAAAAAGTCAGATTGGTAAGCAACATGTAAGCTATGGTATCTGTCTCTATGAAGTTGCAGGCTAGTGAAACTGAAAAAGCATTAACCGCAAAACTGAACTCAATCTTGGAAAATTGCCCCTGACTCCTCACTTCCCTTGCTCCTCAGCTGCTTCAGGCAGTCAACTTAGAAACCGTAGCTGTGTTTGCCAGGAAGAGCCAGGTCCTGTCTAGGTTCCCACTTCTTCAGGCTTCCAGGGCAGCTGCAGAGCAACCCAGGTTACTTGGAAGCGCAGATCTGTCAGTTGGCAACTGCTTTGTAAGGCTTGAGATGAAGAGTCAGAATCGAAGGGGGTGTATTTTGTTTCAGAAGCACCAAAACTCTAAATTAGTGAGAATCCTTTACAGTTCCTAATATATGTATAATAGGCAGCATATATTACATACAATAAATGTATAATAGGCAGCATTTTGCTTCTATTGAAGTTGGACTTTCAGACAGTAGGATGAAGGATATAAGAGGGGATGTTCAAATTCTTCATAGTTTCAATCCCCAACCACCCACTTGAAAACTCAGTTATGCCAAACTGAAAGACAACTCCCCTGTTAACTTCACATTTTAGCTGTGACAGTATCCAAGTTAAACAAATGGATCTTCTGATTAATTACTCTGTACACATCTGCAGCAATTCCCCTCCTATTCTCCTGGCTACTTTTACTATTAGTAAGCAAAATTTAGCAAAGTAACCTTTTCAAACAACAAACCCAGAATAGTTTTCTTTTGATTCTGATCTCCACATTAGGTGTGCTGAGATTAATTTTAGACATAGCACTTTGTGTTAAGTGGGTTCTTAATGTCATTGTTCCACTTATCAGCGATTACTGGGTAGTGGAGGGATTGCTTCATAATCGACCTTGAGGACTGAGTTCCTATGACACCACTAGTTATTTCCTGAGACATATGCTTTTTGCCAAGAGTACATATATTGCTTATAAGTTTATCTGAATTTGAGTTCCTGTAATCTTGAACAGTTTGCACAAAGAGTTGGAACATTTTCTTTGGAATTGCCCCCACCTCAACACTAACCGCCTCCAAAGTCAGAAGCAGTTGTGTTTTTCATGAAAATCATTTGCCTAAAGGTTTATCATCACTCTCATTTTTTAATCTGCATACGTATTTTATGCAACATATTCACGAAAATAATATCTGCATGCAAGTGGTACACCTAACAGCTCTGATATCTGTCCTTTGCCTCCTTTAAAAATACTCTAATTTTGCTTACCTGCTGGATCGGCTGCTGGTATGCTGGACTTCTTCGTTTTTTTATGGGGGAAGACAGCAGATGAAGGTTTTGAAGAGATTTTATTCCCCTCTTTATCAGATTCCATCACTACCAAGCACACATCTGTGAAGAAGAAAAATAGTTCCTTTTCTTTACTGTCCAGACCCTTGGATTCTCTTGCTCTGTGCTGAGGGCAGTAACTAGAAAATTTTGCCCTATAGCAGGCTTGCGAAAAACATTCTCACATAAAATCCTAACCAGGACATTCTTATGCCTGAATCTCATACAACGTGCCTGTCATACTCTGGAGCGTATAATGGAAGTGCTGAATAGAGAAAGCAGGACATACCTAAAAAATACTTTTAAACACCCATATGCACACAAAAGTACATGAATATGTTAAAGAGAAAAAAGATGAAATCTCTGTTAATAAAAACTGGAAACATCTTAGAATTCAGAAACCTATTAACTGCATTGATTCAGCTGTAACACTTACGACTGCTCACCATCAGGATCAGCCATAACGTACGCTGATGGCAACGGCCTCTCCCCAAGCCATTTGTCACCCTGAATTATACTCAGTGTAGCAGTAATACCATTCAGGGAGTACTTTCCACTCAAGAGGGGAAAGAAAATGCCCTTGCAATGCTGAAGGATCACGCTAAAAGCCGCAAAAATGCAAAAGTAGAAAAAAATGAAGGGGCTGAGGAACAAAAGACTCCTCGCAATTCTAATTCAGATTCTAGAAAAATCTGTTGCTTTTCTTTGCCAATGTGCAAGCAACCATGTGGAATGGCAATTCACTCTTGAGCTTCTCTCACTCTACCGAGTCCCATGGAAGGCTGCATAGGATAAAAGTGTTTTTTTAAAAACACTGCAACAGTTTTGAGCAAAACCAAAACATTTTCACTATAACTGAAAAAGAACAGCTTTTCTAGCAAATCTGCACTTACGTTTAGACTTACACTGACTCTTCGATTCCTTTGTTCTTCTACTCAGAAATATTTTTATACAATCATCAGTTCTTTAGTTAAGAACTATTTATCCAGTTTGTTGACTCTGAAGAGGCTGAAATATCCACTATGCCATCCGTTTTCAAAAACTTAGGTATATCACGGTGAGAAATCTATGCTTTCTTTTTTTAAGGCAACTGTGTATGCAGCTTAGCCAGACTCTGAAGGCTAACAAACCCAGGGCCAGAGCCCATTTGACAAACACCACCGCCAACTACAAGTTGACTAAAAGTCCCTGTCAGGACTGGGCCCTTAAGAAGGAAAAAAAGGCCCCCACACATACCATTGGCAATACTAGTGACCTGCTTCAGCACTGGCTTTTCCATTTTTTTGGCGTAAAAAGCTGCATACCACACTCGCAGCTCAGTTCCTGGTGGGATGTCCCGGGAGGTGGTGAAGTAAATATCATTGTCATGCTGGAAGGCAGTTAAGTTTTGATGCTCAAATTCGGTGGCTGGTCGCACCATCATCATCCAGTTGCAATCGTCTTCATTTGAAGTGTCAAAATACACCAAGGGCCCATCCTTCTGGAACACCTGCCAAGAAAAATACGCATATAATAAAACCCTGTCAAATAATACAACGTTAAGAAGAATTTTTATTTTCTGCTTTTACAGTGGCTTCCATTCTACATACATTAGAGACAAGGCAAGCCTCAACACTTACATCAGGCATGTTTCACATACCAGTCACATCTTCAGATGAGTATATCTGAGACAGGCTACTAGGGGTAGGATGGGAACAAACTGAACTTCTATCCTAAGATTTCTTCCTCTAGCTACCAGCTTCTTCACCAAATTTGAATGACTGAATACAGAAGAATGAAGAGGAATCCAAACAGCACACTGTGAAACACCCATCAGTCCAAGACACATTTCTAAATCTTTACTTCTGAGATAGGAACTACTGAAAACTAAGACTGAAGTCAATTTTTACCGTAGCATTTTTCCTATGAAACTTGTCAAGAGAAGAATAAAACAAACACAAGACAAAAAAAAAGTAATTATTCTGCATGTTCCATAAACCTAACGCATTATGTTTCTCATTAAGCAAATACAATCAAATTAAAAAAGATTCATTAAAACAACTGAAATCAACTGCCATAGCCATTGTCCCTCTTGTATCACCGCAAGCAGAAGGTGAAAGACGAGCGGTTTTGCCGACTGTATCCTAGCCCTGTCTTACCTTTAGAGGAAAAACTGATTCATTTTCCAGCTTGGCAACTCTCTTAGATTCAAATGGGCCAAACTGGGTACGTTTCACTAGCTGAGTCAGAGCAAACACTCCTTCAGTCCCATCTTCCAGTTGCCTTATCTCCAAATTAGAAGGCAGAGACGACCTAAAAATTCAAGAGAAAAAAAACCCAAACCAGTTACACATGGCACAACACTGCAGGAACCCATGGAAGAAAGACTGTTTCTCCAAGCTCCAGTGACAGTAAAGTTTTCTGATCAACATATCCTAACTTCTATGAAGATTTATAAACAGAGAACTACCAGCAGTGGACGAAGGTCAAATCTGTGACTATCTGAGAGCTCAACTCAGTAAGTCCAGACACCTGACAGGGTGCACCTGAGGGTGCTGAAATTGCTGAAATTGCAGTCCAATACCATAGTGAGACTATTGTCTTGGAAAGATCATGAGCATCAGAGGAGGTCCCTGATGACAAATATTGCATCCATCTTCATAAAAAGCCAAAAAGATGATCCAATGAACTACATATTGGTAGTCCTTACTTCAGTCCCTAGAAAAATCATGGAACAAGACCTTTACGGACACAAAAGGAGAACGTGACTGGAGAGAGTCACTATGGACTGATGAAGGGCAACTCCTGCCTGGAAAACTGCCCTCTTTCTGTGAAAGAAGAACACCAGTCAGTACCCTCACCAGGGAGAAGGATCCTGGGGGCAGCAGTGGGCAGTAAGCTGGACATGAGGCAGCAGCATCCCGGATGGTATGAAAAGCAGCAGCCAAGAGATGGAGGCAAGCAATTGCCCCTCTCTGCTCTGCACTTGCTGGATCATTATCCATCTATCTACTGCCTCCTGTTTCGGAATTCCAGCATAGGAAAGACATTGACAAACTGGCACAAGCTCAGTGGAGGACCACCAGGATGGTCAGGGGTTGAGCAGTCACCCTGTGATGAGAGGCCATGGAGGCAGAGCTTGATCAGCCTGGAGAAGAGACAGCTGTGGGGGGCCCGAACAGCTGCCTGTGCACACCTGCAGGGACATCACTGAGACGGAGAAGTCAGGCTCTTCCCAGGGGGCTCCAGGCAAGAGCAGAAGAGACAGAATACATAAAAATGAAAAGCAACCATTTTAGCCTGGATGTTAGCTCCGATTGAAATATCCTGACAGTTCTTCCAAAACTAATTATCCTATGAGATCTTTGGCTATAACCATGCTTATTTTACAAAATGACCTATATCACTCCCCAAATTAACACCTTATATACTTACACGGATCATAGCCCTCAAGCTGAAAGCCCTGGAACCCCCTTCTGTCTTCTAGCTCCCTTATTACAAACATTGATACACTGATCACAAGTGTTTCTGTGCTCCCAGCCTCTCTCATTTCTTGGAGGCTTGTTCGGTAAAAGCTATATGTAGTAAATATTGTTAATACAGATAATATAGAGAACATCTTCCAAAAAAGAAACCATCATATTGGGTTTACAGACACCAAATGCAAACCTGTTTTTCAGGTCTGTGTTAACAAATAAAAAGCTAAAAATAATCAGGCAGGCTAATGACCACTCTGCAGAAGTTGACACTGGCGGATATGCTTTCCTGTCCTGATAAAGAGAAATACAAAAAAGACTGCAATCATAGTGATAAGCAAATGAATTGAAAAAACGCTTCCAGTTTTAATAACAAAATATGCAATGTTAGAGACAGTGAAGTTAAGATGTTTCCTAATACTTCTTTTCTAACCATAAAGCACCCATTTTATATTCTCAGTAGGACAGAGGAAACAATCATCATGTTGTTAAGCAACTAGACTGTTTTTTAAGAGATTCATATCCAGTTTGTGGTTAAACTTTCTCTCAACCTCAGACAACTCACTCTCTCAGCTACCGTTCCCCAGATGTAAAATAAAAGCTGCAATTATATTTCTTCTTTCCCTTTCTTATCTTGTCCGTTTTCAGCTGTAAAATATTGAGGAAAATAAATGAATTTTTCTGTAACATGGCCATTTTTAAAATCTGTTTTCAAATCCAATATCCAGCGGCCCACACTTCCACTAGGGAAAATTTAGCATCTGCATGTCAAAACAAGGCTGACAACCAGCGTGTATAATACATTTGCAAACATTCACAGTTGTAACATCTGGATATTATGGTAATTTTCCACTGTACAAATAAATGAGAGCATTAAATTGCCAGGCAAAAAAGAAAAAAAAATTAAGAAGTATGAAATAACAGTTAACTTGTCATTGAATCTGTTTAGTATGGGCTGGGCCAGCCACTAAACAACTGACATAAGCTCTTTAATCACCTTCCCTCCCCAAATCGGAATAGAAAGTGAGTAAGGCAGAGAGACTTATTTATGGATTGAAAAAAACCCAACGTGAAACTAGCTTTAATAAACCAATAAAAGTACTAAAAAGAAAATAATTAAAATAATGAAATATATACAGACACATACAAAAGATGACAGTGAACTCAACTCCCACCCTGACACCAATCACCACTGATGCTGCAGAGCAGGCAGCGGGCAGGCACTGGGCAAGTCCCAGGCTCAGCAGCAGAGAGGAGCGTCTGGACACCGGAGCTGGATTCAGGAACTCAGGATCAGGATCGAGGGCAGAAGAACAGATGGAGTCTTCCTAGGATGCTGGCCACAGGAGAAGAGGGCTTAACCCCCACTATCCCTTGGCTTTACACTCAATATGACACAAATGGATGGAATGCTTCTGTTGGTCAGGTTTGGGTCATCTGTCCTGTCTGTTATTCACAGATGTGCAATCTTTTTATTTCCTTGTGACCCTTTCACTTCCCAGCATCCCCAACATGTTACATAAGATCAAGTAGTGACTGCAGTTACCACAGGAGCAAACATCAGCAGGAGCTTTTCTGCATCCCAATCCTTGGCAGTAACTATAAACATCAGGCGTTATCAGAGTGGTCAGACACTGGAATAGACTGCCTAGGGAGGTGGTTGAGTCGCCATCCCTGGATGTGCTCAAGTGTCGCTTAGATGTGGTGTTGGGTGATATGGTTTAGGGGTGAACTTGTAGTGTAGGGTCAATGGTTGGACTCGATGATCCCAAGGGTCTTTTCCAACCTGAATTGTTCTATGACTCTATTTCCAGAAGCAGGCACTGTCTGCAAAAGCCTGCTGTCTTCAAAAGTGCCATCTCTTAGAACAGACTGAGCTGAAAAGTAAAATCATTGAACAGAACTGATTTTGAAATCACCCTTAAGAACAAAGCACCTCTGGTGGCAGGGCTGTTAAGACACTAAGTGCTTCTGCTTGCTGCAGGAGATCATCCAGGGCAGGTTTCGAGGCAGAGGAAGGCGGTGCCTGGCAGGAGCTGCAGGCAGCTTCCTTTCCTTGGAAGGCACAGAAAATTGGCTCCGGCTCCTGCAAACGTGCTGTCAGTGTACACCGTGGGATGTCAAAAGCATCCTACCCATGCAGAGAGGGGTCATGGCACTCGCACGGCAGACCCAGCATACTCCGTATTTGTTACAAAATGATCCCGGGAATGCACAGCATGGCCTACATAGGCAGCATGTGTCAGGCTTGCTGCCCATGTGTCCCTGTTTTCTGTTTGCGACTTCCCAAGAACTACGGAAGCCCTTAGCACGTTTTATCATTATACTCGAAGCCATCTGAATTTTCGTCTGGTTTTGGATTTGTACTGCATCCTCACAACAGTTGTTTCCTCTTCTTAGCCTTACATTCTACACCTTAATACGGATTTTGCTCATGGCTTTTCTCAACGAAAATCACTACTCAAGTAGTGTTTTGTCCTAACTAGATTTAGTTCATTTGTTTCTTTTGGCAAGCATGAATGCTTCTGCTTTGCTGTCACAGATTTTCTGACAGAAGCATAACCCTTAATCATTCATAAAGACTCACAATAATGGGAACAATTTGTTTTGCTTCTCACTGGATGAACTGCAGAGATTATACCAAGCAGGAGGATACACCAATTCACACAAATGAGAAATCCTCACACATCTCTGAAACTAACACAGTACATCCACGGAGGGGAAAAAGTTGCAGGTACTTGACCAAGACAGAAGTCATCGTACCATTTGGCATTGACTTTTTGCCAGGAATCTCAGCAGAAGTCCTGATGAGCAGTAAGTTATTTTTCAGCTTCAATTCAGCAGAGCACTTAAGCTTGTGCATCAGTTTTTCTATTTAATCAAGACCATGTGCTTTCCATACACTGGGATTTCACTTTTCAGCTGTCAGTGTCGCATCCATTAAACAGCAAATATTCTTTAAAGAAAGAATATGGGTGTTGGACTAGTCAGAACTAACACAAAAGTTTCTTACCTTGCCCTGCTCAATACAAAGGAGTCTTTGACTGTCACCACTGGGCCCAGCTCAGGACACTCTGAATCATGGTACTGCCCACAGTCCTCGCACCCTGCAAGGAAGCGGACAGCACACAGAAAGATCGATGGAAAACACTTTTCTAAGACAGCTGCATCCTTCTTTCAAGAGCCAAATACAAAATCTGGCACTAGGCAAAATATATACATATAAAGGCAGACGTTTACTTATATTGCTTAAAAGAACAGCATAACTGACCATCAAATTGACAGCTGGCACCTACGTAGGTGAGATAACACACATCGTGATAAGTACTATCAGAAGACAATTGTTTAGATTTTTTTTTCCAAAAGAAAATAATTGCCTTACATCCACACTAAATATAAAAGACATATTAAAGACATAAAGACATATTAAAGACAGTATTATTCTTCAGATAAAGTGCCGTAACATCTAGGAGCTAAAGAAAACCACATCACTAGCCTCACCAGAACTCAGGCTCTTAGGAACAGCTTGGGTAGCGTGGTCTTCTTAGCAACAGGAGGCACAAAGCCAGCAGCAGACCTGGCGCAGGGGCCTCAGCAGGACACGAGCACGCTGCAGCAGCCCAGCTCTGCCCAGAGCCATGCCTGCCCCATGCGCTCTCCTCACCCACAGCACAGGGAGAGGGACCTCCAAGATACCTTCTGGCACCTTTCCAAACACATCAGCTGGCTGTGAAATACACTTCAGCCACTTCTTAATTTGCTGTCAGCTTACTTAACTAGTAGTTTAAGTGACTGTAAATTACCCAGAACTGGATGGCTCCTAGAAAATTCATTTTCAGACCAGGGTAATTTGAGGCTTTCCAAAATAAGCCAACTTAACAGGATTTCAAATGCATGCTTTGCTTCACTGTGAAAAACAGCTGTCAAACTGCTCTGCCTGGTCACCTGCTGACACAGCTTAAGAAGAGAACATTGCACAGGGGCTATACTCCTATACTGTGATTTCCATTTAAGCTCCACGCTCATAAGGGCAAGTCAGGTAACTCCAGTGAGGATGTAAAGTAGAGGGTGGTTACAACTTGTTTGGGAAGAGAACAAGACAAAAGCCATGTCACGCCAGGGCATGTTCCCTCTGATAAAGCTAGTCTATACTCCTAACTGGAAACTTCTCCTTCCCAGTATTTATTCCAACAAACAAACAAAAGTATTTCTTGTAAGATATGGAAAAGAAACTACAACGCACAGCTCCATGTTGTTTCATCTCCTGGCAACAAAAACAGCTTAACAGTGAAAATCCAGATACACTGGACAAACAGCTGTACCAGCTCGTGCAACCCCCAGCCTGGCCACTGCTTCCTGTGCAGCTGTTTATGCTGCCTTCTGGCGAACCAAAGAATGAAACAATCAGTTTTTCCCATCAGTTTATTTTTTCAGCTGAATGAATTTCCCAGCCCAGTTTGCTGGACAGCACCAGATAGCTGTATCACAGGAAAAGCTCAATGGGCCAGTGCTATCCACATGGAATCAGCATCAAAGCTAAGTCTACAACCAAATGACTTCCTTCGTCCTGTGCTGTTTACTGTTCCACCCCCCACCTCCCCTTAGAAGGTGTGCCTGTAGCTCACACTGAATTCAGTGTTACTAAACTAATCTGAGCTAAACACAGATTTATAAACCAGAGAGGGCAGAGGAGCCACAGAGGAATGTTTAAACCAGAATGTTGAAAAGAACTGGATTATTATCCACAAAAGGTTGTCATAACCAACGGGGACAGGAAGGAATAGCCAGAGTGACAGCTTCTCAAAAGGGTTTTGCTGCCACAGGAAACAAAACACGTCGTTCCCCTTACCTTTCGACTACACCTAGGCAACTCTCATTTCTGCAAAGACAGCCACTGCACAGGTTCAAAAAGGTGCAGAGAACACTGTCCAAAACTACCTGCAGAAATAAGCTACACATTTCTTTCACTCCTTTGTGGATGAATGATTAAACCAGGGGAAATATACTAACATTGTGTAGCATGTCTCTCAAAATCTAAGGGATGTCTTACAGCAGACATTCCCCAAGGCTGTTACACTCACCATATGTAAGACTTTGAAGAGATTAGAGCCACAGGAGAAATACAAAACTAAACACGGGATTAACAGTAAAATACTCTAGGGGGAAGTACATTCGCTGACTTCTATAAAAACACTCCAAACTCTCTTACGTCTACGAAATATGTATTCAGTAGTTAACTATGGGAGTGCCCAGTATCACTTAAAACAACTCACTTTTTCAGAACATAAGCAGTCCCCATACATAAGCTGTCCCCATATGCCATGACAGCATAAGAAAGCTCAACAAACAGTGACCACAGCCTCTACTTGAGGGGGAAAATCATGTTATGTGGCACCTTTTATCTTCTATTAGGGAATGGTACCACATACCCCTTGCTGCTATCCACTAGGGTCTTTTTATGAAAAGGAAGATAAAGGAACTTCACTACGGGTATCTGCAACTCAATAAAAATGCCTATTCAGTCAACATTATTTTTGAAGGAACCCTGGTGAATCTGTGGTGCAGGAAGAAGTGGAACTTTCTGATATAATTGCCTTCAGGTTAATGTGCAGCTGTGGAGTCACCAGGGATAAAAGAGTGTGGATCCATTCCACCAAAGGGATGTACTCCATTCTGCTTTTCCCAGATCGGATCCACCATATCCACATCCCTCCCTGCTCATACAAGTAGGTAAGCAGACTCTACATATCTTCATTTTTTTTTCCAGGTCCTGCATGTCCAGGCTAGTAACACAGGAGAGGCTGCAGGGCTAGTAGGCCACTGGGAAACAAGCCCACTAGCCAAACTCCATCAAGCCGGGGACACTGCCCACCACACCCCCTGGGCACACCACTGCTGCAGTGTCTCTTCACACATCCCAACCCCGTGAGTCCAGATCCCAGGTCACGGAGCTCAGTCTGGCACAGAGGGTTACAGAGAAGTCAGACCACAAACCTGAGCTGCATGAAGCACAGGCCCAGCTGCAGGGGCACAAGAAAATGCAGTGAATGCCATGAGTGAGATCTGTCAGGGCAGTCTGTCCACCTCAGATAGGACTTGTCCAGAAAAAATAAAGACCTGCATCTTCTTCCTGCAGAGGTGCAGGTCTTCAACTCAGACTGGAGGTTAGAGCTCCCCATGGACACTGCTGGTTGCTAAAGCTGCCTGTATAAATGAAAGGCTTAGACTAGTCTTAGGCCTTCAATCTCAATTCAACTATGAAAAAGCTGTTCTGCTAACTCACATTCAGAGGTCTCTTTGCATGTTTGGTAACAAAGCAAGGAGAATGTGTATGCTTGAAATGAGCAACCTTCTCTCCTCCACAAACTGCTTGAGCTTACTTTACATAAATACTTTTCTAAAAAAAACTTTAGTCGGGTTTAGTCTTTAATTTCAAACACTCTGAGTAGACAAGTTGTATCATGAAAATTAGATCATTTTCCTTTCTAATACTTACAAATAAATATAATCTCATCACTGCCATCTTCAGCCATTTTTTAAACCTGCCAAAATACAAAAGATGAAGTTAGTTCTTAATGACTTTTATTTTCCACATTATTGAAACATCCTGTATGGAGTAATGATGCTCACTGACCTGGAGCATACCCAAATATATTACTGCCCCTGCAGGAGTATCAATGGAAAGTTCAAGAAATTAAAGTTGCTAAAAATCCCCCGACGACTGCTGTATCATTACATGTGTTGCTGAAATCACTACCAAGAAGCCTAAACGTCTGTAGGTTCACAGGCATTTCTGTCTGAGAAAATGCTGCTTCACGCTGTTCCCCATCCTTTCTCTCACTAAAATCCAGCCATTCCTGCATGTCCCTTGCTATAAAAGCTCCCACGGAGTCTCAGAACAAGCCGAGTGAGAGGATTAACCCAGGCCAGCAACAACCACTCGACAAACAGGGCCCATATGCTTCAGTGCAACATTTTATTGACCAGTAAGCTTAAAAAACTATCTCTGGAGAGTGGATTACTTATTCAGTAAATAAAACAAACATCAGAAAACCTGGAAAAACAAATCCCACCTCTGTCACTGATGTTTCATGAAATGGTAACTCGCAAATTTTCTTTCATCCATAAAATCAGTTTGGGCTGTACTTACTAAAAACTTGCATAAACACCATCCATCGCTCCTCAACCATATCTGGACAAACTAAATTATCGGTGGCAAATTGTCTGATTACGTATGGCTAAGGTCATGATACATGCTGGATCTAGAAAATAGTTCTCCCTTTTCCAAACATGAAAAAGTTCTCCTCCTCAAATAAACAATTTTCCCAGTTCCCCAGTGTGCAAAGTAATGCCAAGATCATGACCAAAGCCTAAGACATAATGAGGCTGCAGAAACAGCAAGCACATTGATCAAGAAGAGAACAGGATGAAGTAAGAGACTGAATCTGTGAGAGGCAGGACATGAGGAGAGGAAACATGACCAACGACACACCAAGGTAGCAGAGCTCTGTTCCAAAAAAAGGCATTTGCTACTAAAATAACAAAAGCCAAGCCAAACATACTCACAAGCACAGCCACTGGTTACTCATGATGAGCACAGCAGCGGGACTCCCTGTTAACGACTTTATACTTCTGAAGTTTCACATGCTCTGCCTGGCTGGGCTGTGGAAACATGCCTCAGGCTGGAGCCCGGAGCAGCAGCTACTCCTGCCCAGGTACCAGCTCTACTGACTTCTCAGCACAAGTGAAGGCCGTGTCCCACACGATCCCTTCTCCCTCTGGAACCAGGACTCCGTACTTGCGCCAAGTCGCCTGGCAACGTCTGACAGGTCACACTGATTCTGGGCACGCTGGCATTCCCCCACGGCACATCCCAAGCACAGCCCTCCCCAACTCCACCTTACAGCAACAGCACAATCCCTCCTCAGGTCTGCTGCCCCTGTAAGGGGCCAGCACCATCCATCTGCGGCACATGCTGGGTCTTCCTTGACTATGGCTTTTGGGGAATACGTTCATATAATACATCAATTAAACAGCCATTCAGGGAATTTCCCAAAAGGCCTTTTCATGACAGCACCATAAGCAACTCAACAGGTATTTAGGGAAACCTAAAGTACAACTGTGCAAAAGAAGCTGCAGAAAGCACATCGTAGGTTGATGTCACAGAATCACAAACTTGTGGGAGCTGGAAGGAACCTCTGTCTAGTCCAAACCCCCTGCTAAAGCAGGATTGCCTAGAGCACATTACACAGGATTGCATCCAGGCAGGTTTTGAGAGGAGCCTCCACACCCTCCCTGGGCAGCCTATTCCAGTGCTCTGTCACCCTCACAGTAAAGAAGTTCCTCCTTATATTTAGATCAAACTTCCCGCGTTCCAGCTTGTGCCCGCTGCCTCTTGTCCTATCATTACGCACAACTGAAAGGACAAAAATGGTTTACTTTGCCTTTTAACCAAGAGCTTTTGTGGATGCCCTGCACAGTTTCATGAGGTGTACATCCAGCTATTTTCAGATAGTTTGTGTCCTGACAAGACTTTAGTCCTAAATATGGCTGAACTAACAAATATTCTTCTCGGTCAACGGTTTGGATATGCAGGGCACGCAGTGCAGCAAGACCAGCAATACTGCTGTGTGACCTGCTTGTCAAAGGCATTCACTTTCTAGGACTTTCCTGTGCTACATTCTTCACAAACAACAGATCGACAGAGACATGAGGCATCGCAGAAACAGCAAGTCATGCTCTGGGCGCCATCAGATAAGAATAGCAACAAAGGGGCGGAGGAATCATAGCAGCATAAATATTGTTCAAGGTGATGGGTAGAAAGCGTAAAGGTCCCTCAAACATACTTTACACAGTTGATAAGGACACTACATCCATTTCTGTTAACACACTATTATCTGCATTAGCACAGTTTTAATTTTTGCAGCAAATGCTTTCATTTTCCACACTGCATAATTTCTGATTTGTCATCCATCTTTCCTATGCCCAGCACAATGACCTGCTATGCTCTGAAATAAAGAGGAATGGGCAACATAAACTCACACCTCAACACACAGGTGCAAAAAGAGGACTACTCTGCATTAGCATTTACACCTTGTTGCAAATTCCTGCATGGTCTTCCTGCCCCTTCCTACTTTACAGAAAGTGTAAGAAAGGAAGAACTCCCCTAAAATGGGTTTAACAATTCTGTTTTGCAGAAACATACTACTTCTCACCCATAGGCTTCAAAACTCCCCATAAACTTCAACTGTATTTCCCAAGTTTTTGAAATAAATGACATTATGCCACCCACTCCAGTTGGTAAACGGAGTCATGAAGCACCATGCTAGCTCACATGATGCCATCAAAGACAGACTTCAGAGTTTTTTACTCTCGACTGCTGTTGCTCTGGGCCAAGTCTGGGGTTTTTTTCCCCTTTTCAAGCATTCATATCAGAAAAATAATCTATTAAGTCACTCATCTGACTGCATGTAATTACATTCCTCTCTTACAGAGATAATCAAAGCTTTTGGGAATTCCAGATATTTTTATACGAAACAGAGCAATCATTAAGTGAAAAGCTACACAGAATAAATTAGACCACAGGTACTAGGCCTAATTTTGACAGCAGCAGAAGAGAAGAACACAAGAATTTTCTGTTTGTATAATAAACTGCGTGCTTTACTCTCGGGCACAAAGTCACCCAATCTCCAGCTGCAACACCAGCCTCTCAACACTTTTAAAACTCGAGGGAACCCAAATGAAGACACTTGAGGGGGTGCAGCATCACAGGTAGCTGTGGAGCATGATACGCTGCATTAGTGTCATGGAATCACCTGAGCAATAAGCTACCCAAAAGTGTAAGACCTAGTGTATAAGCATACTTTCCACTTATAAGCTGCTGAAGAAAGAAATCAAGCTGCAGTGGTGTGTAATTTTGATCTTGCAAATAGCTGTAAAAAAATACAAGAATAATTCAAAAACACAGCCAACCCCTGAAAATCTGTATTTGAATTTAATGAACAACAAATTAAATTGAAGCTTCCCTTTCTTCTTTCTTCAGTTTTCCATTAAAGTTCTAGAATGGTCTTCTACCGGAGTGAATTCTGAAAATGAGCAGAGAGCTGCTACAAATACACGCGTGCAAGCAGAATACTCTTAGGAATAAAGTGTATTTTCTTCATGATGTAGTCTAATTTGTTCACGCTATTGCTCAAAACAATTGGGAACTATCTTGGAGACTATATGATAAACTACAGCGAGGCCTTGCATTTCAAAAAAATTACAACCATTCTACCATTCTACTGCTGAGAAGCACGGGCAATTCCATGCCAGTGAAGGGGAGCTCAGAGTAAGACACTTGAGTTTACATCGCCTGCCCTTTCCAGGAGCTCCCATGATCACGTTCCCCCCGCCTAAGGTGAATAAAGTATGTGCAAACTTTAACCAACGGGAGCAGAAAAAAAGCGCAATGCAGGAAATTTGTGCGTGTGAAGCACTGCACGCCGGGACTTTCTTCCTTTTCTCTTCTAGTGAATGCAGCGCATCTTCCTGCGGGAGGCAGGCACCGAGGGACCCCGGGCAGGGCAAGGGCAGAGCCGCTG
>NW_009698402.1:0-94755 GCF_000703405.1 Apaloderma vittatum
CGATGTCATCCCGGGTAGGAACTCTGGGAGGAAAGCCTTGCCTTGGTTGTATGATATGCACTGAATGTGTAAAATCAGTCCTCCCTTTTCGTCCTTGCCTCCCTCCCTTCTTCCCAGCCCGCAGGTGATGGGCACAAAGCCAGGGCAGTGCCCCTGGATGAACTCTCCTTTTACCAACCCCTTCCCTCCCTCCTTCTCAGTCCTTCCCCATCCCTCTCTGCCTTCCTGCCTCTTTCCCCTCCCTCCAACATTTCAGGACAATTTTTCTAATTTGCTGATTCTTAAAATGTATAGACTCAAGGCTTTTTGAACACACAGTCAAAGGATTGTGGCACCTACGGGTAAAACACACACCGGCAACCGGCCGCCCTCCTGCAGACCCCGACCTCCCTCCTGGCCCACGTTGTGCTGCTGCCGGGGCTGGGAGAGCAGTGGGACCAAAGCGGCTGCGCGAGGGAGCCGAGGCAGAGGGTCCTGGAGACCCAGTCCTCAGTCATCCCTGACCCACTTCACTGGGCGAGACAGGAGTGTCCTTCATTCGACCAGGGCGCCAGCGCAGACGTTGACTTTGGGAAGAACACCCCCCACCACCCTCCATCCCCACTCCTTCTTTTTGTCCCCAGCCTTCACTTCTGCTAGTGGCCGTGGTGTTGTTCCTCCTCCCTCAGCTGTCTGTGCCAGGGCCAAATTGGCCCCTGGTGTAAACCTTCAGCGAGTGGGGTTGGATCCCTGCTCTCCTCATGGGAGAAAGGCTGCAGCGTGCAGAGAGCGGGGAGCATGCGTGCATCCCAGCTGGGCATGCCTTTGGGGTCACATATCCCAACATTCTTCCTCCTCCCCATTCTCTTCCCTTCCCCATCTATGCCCCATGCCTCAGTGCAAGCCTCAGGCACATGCCAGCGGGGGACAGGGAGGGGGACAAGGCTTATGAGATGGCTGGGAACCTACCAACACCTGCCTGCAGCCCCCTTGCCATTCTCCTCACGTCCCCATCCCCTGAAAGGATTGATGCATCTGCCTTTGAGCTGTTGTGAAATGCAGAGGCTGAAGAATAGCTCCACAGGCAGCCCCGGGAGGAGGGGGGGGAAGGAGGGGAAGGTGCCTTCAGGAGCAGACGGCTCAGCGGATGGCCGCAGCAGCCAGCCTTGCATCTCAATGAGGAGAAAGGCCTGACAGGCAGCGAAGACAGGATGGCGGGGACAGTGAGGGAGAGACTCGTCCTCCCTATGGCCCATCTCCCTCAAGCACAGACTAATCCCGACCTGGTGGGCAAAGGCTGAGTCAGACGCTGAATCCTGTCCATCCAGACTGGGCTGAGAATACAAAACTTTTCCAGGTCTTTTTTTTTTGTGTATGTGGGTAGTGGAAGATGAGGGGGAACCTCAGCTTGGCAACTACTCTCAGGAGGCAGGGAGTGGGCAGCACAGGCATTATCAAGGCAATTTTGAGAAGGAAGCAACCACCGGCACAAAAATAGCCTGCTCAGATGTGGCACTTGCCTGGAAGGGAATGCAGATGGGGGAAGAGGAAACAGAGAAGTGAACTTGGCTCTGGGGAAAAGGAGACGGAGAAGCAAACTTGGCTCCTTCCCCATGGCAAGAGTAGTGCTCATGGCCAGGATGCAAGGGGCGACAGGTAACTCTGGTTATGGCTGGCTATGGGAAAGGGAAGATTTTGCATCCTCTCCTCATCCCACTTGCCTCTTGCCAATCTCTCACTCTCACCCATGGCTCTGACATGACCTGGCTTCTGGTTTCAGACAGAGGCAGGGGACATCACTACGAAGAGGTTTGTGGTGGCAGCAGTGGCTGTGGGTTTATTGTGTGCTTGTGTGAAGAGCAGTCATGTGGGAGATGATGGGTTGCAGTAACCATGAGGGAGTAAGAATGTAACCTTCCTCTGCCTGTTAAGGGAGGTCTAGGCTAGTGGGACAGAATTGTGCCAATGGAGGCTGGACAGACTGACACTGAACAGGCACCAGGAGCTCAAAGCATGGACACCAAAAACAGCATGGTCAGGGACAAGGGTGTGGACCAGCACCAGGAGTCTGCAGACAGCAATGGCATACCACGCCACCCCTCAATAGCAGGATCTGGCTCCTTAGGGAGAGGACATCCAGCTTTCCTCATCTGCCTACTTAGATCCACCTTTGAAAGTGAAAAAAGTTGGTTGAAGGGTTGATAGCCCTGGCCTGGCTCCCTTTGTATGCAGGCTGCTTTAGCTAAAAGGATAGGAGATTCTGTACAAGGGGAAAACAATCAATGGCTGTTAATTGCCCAGTGTCTCTGACAGAAAACGCTTCCCTGGAACTCAGTCTCTTACCGCACATGACTCTTGTAGCTCCCAGGCACTGTGCCAGATTGTGCAAGGCCACCATTTTGTCCACCCCTCTCTCTTGCTCTCATTTCTTTTTTGGACAATGTTATGGGCCTCTACACAAATCACCTACAGACAGTGTTCCTATAGTAGATGAGTTTCTCTGTCACCATTCTGCCCAGCAGCTACATCCTCCTTTCCTTCCTTCTCTCCTCCTTCCCTCCTCACCAGCACCACCACTCTGTCCCTTTTGCTACCTCCTTGTAAGGTAATGAGAGAGAGGTGAGCTCAGGAGCCAAACATGACACCAAGCCTTGTTGCTACATGGTTAAGAATAAAGTAGTCTATGGAGAGGCAAAGAGATAGCTCCCCAGAAGATGTGAGGTGTCTGAGACCAAGGTTGAGGCTGTCTGACTGCTTTACTGTTGGCCCCACCAAGTGCAGTGATTGCCTCAGTGAAAAGGCCATTTTGTCAAAGCTAATTGCCAACAATTGCTTAAAAGAGCAGGATAAGCTGCAGTTCAGCGGTGCAACACCTCCCCGGCTGATGTTTTTTGCCCCTTGGCCTCCTGGTGCTGGATGGAGGTTTGTTGCTGGGGGAGGAGGAGTTTGTCTTTTTGTTCGACGACATGATGAAACTGTTGCATCCCTTTTTTTGGCAAGACAGTGTTTTGAAGGGGAAGAAGGAAAGCACCTGTGCTGAGTTCCTGGTGAACACCCTGAGACCTCATTTCCAGAAGTGCCTTCCCTGGACCAGAAATGGAGATGCCTATCAGCATGGGAGATGGTACTTCCCTGTAGGAAGACAGGCTCTGCGGTGGCCTCACTGCATGTGAGGGGAGGAAGAAGAGCATATTTTGGGAGAAACTCTGTTTGTAAATCGGAATATAACAACTATTTGGAGGCAAAGAGTTCGTGCTCCTTTTCCATTTCCAGGAAAGATACTTCCCATTGTCTTTCCTCTACTAAAAGCAGAGAGCTATCCCTGCTGCCTGGGAACACCAACAGGCCTCACTCAGTTCTGGGGCAGGCCAGACCTAATTCCCAGCACGCCCAGGCAGACATTCCTACCAGGCAACCTCTTCCGTCTGCAGTTTTCTAAAGGGGCTTGTGAAAGGGAGCAACACTGGTCTGAGCACTGCTGAGAAGGGGTTGTGGAGTCTTCCCTGTCCCAGCTGCATCCTGCTGCCTGAAAATTAAGATTCTTAGCACCAACTCAGTCACCCAAGGGTGTCACTGAAATGATGGTTTCTCAGAGGTGAAGGTGCTATTTTGGTGCACGGTACAGATGGCAGTTGTATGGCAGGGCTGCAAACTGTGGGCAGTAAATGTAGGTCCAGCCTTAGGGTCTCAGCAATGACATGTCTTGTCTTCTCCAGCCATTACTTTTCCTTCCACTCTGGTCTGTCAGGTTGCAAGATGAAAGCTGAAATGTAGCAAAGGGAAGACACACGATGATCTGCCAGACTGAAAGTCCATCCTGTCTCCCACAAAGCTTGCCCTTCTGGTCTTTTTAAATGTCCCTCAGTGCTTATATTTTGGGTGTGAAAAAAAGCCTGGGCTGCATCATTTCAGGCCTGTCCTTGGGTCCTCAAGGTGTTGAATTGCAGACAAGTGACTCTGGGAACATGTGCTGCACAGACAAATGTGAAAAATCAGGATTGCCTTGAGAGAGGCTGCTTGCTTGAGAGACATCGTTAGCTTTGAGCTGTCTGCTTGTCCTCAGGAGTGGGTGGAATAAGGTGGGAAAAATATGTGGGGAAATAAAAAAGCCAAGGAAAGGAAAAGGCTGGTTTTAGAAGGCAAGTGACTATGTTGGTGTGGGAAATTGAGACTGGTTTGGGGAGTGTGGTGTAGAATTTTAAGTAGCACAGTGGATACAAACAGCAAAAGAAAATAGCAACATACTGGAGCTCCAGTAAAGTTAGTTGTAACACTGGGCAAATACTGGTTTAAAAGGAGACAGAAACCAATGAAAACATGGGACCGTTTATTCAAGTAGGAAACAAAATCACTAGGGTTTGTGCTTTTTTTGTGATTTTTTTTTTCCCATGAGGAAGTATAACTGAAAAAGTCCTGAAAAATTATGTTTTTCAGGGCCACAGATAGAATTATAATACTACATGAGCTGTTTCCTTTCATATGAAAGGTTCTTATTTCCCAGAACTCAAATGCATGAGTTCCCTTGAGTTCAGGATACAGGTTGAAGAATGCATCCTGGGTCACCACAAGCCCGTGAAATTAGAAGTAGTTCTGAACACTAGATCACTAGGCAATCATGTGCCAGCCTGCGTGGAGATAGTATTTTGTTCAGAGTGTCTTAAGAATTTTTTTTTAAATCTCATTTCCCTGCCCACCAGGGAGTATCTAAATCCTTTGGCCAACCGTGACTCCCAGCAATTAATGAAAAGGCAATGCAAGTAGCTGAATTTTTGGTGCATTGTATGTCCATCTTTGCTTACCGATATGACCAAGTGAACCACTCAGCAATGGCTTGTACCCAATGTTTTTGTAACAGCTGTAGGTGTGTTCTCTGGATATAAGGCAATGGCAAGGATAAGCACATTGAATAAACGGGATCCTGGCTGTGATACGATGCTGTAGTGGTTCCTATAATAACTGAAAGGCTATGGGCATCCACATGGCTCCTCTGCTATGAGACTCAGCAGGCATAGGCATGCTTTGCCACTCTCTGCTCTCCATTCAGATGCAGTGGCTTTCTGATGGTTGGTAGGGTTGTGAAGCTTTTGCGTAACAATACAATGCTATTTCCACATGGGTACCAGAAATAGACTCAGGACTGCTTTCTGGGAGTGGACAAACTTGCTTGACTCTAAGGTGCCTTCCCCAGCCCTGCCCTGACGTGCGTCCTTACATCAGTGTGCATTAAATGTTTCTTTAAGTAGCTGCTAAGTCCTAATTTTTTTTTCCCTTTGCCACTCTCCCTGGAAGCAGGGATATTGAGTTTCAAGTCTGGACAAAGTAGGTGCTTTCCAAATATCTGTTCTGGCTGGCAATGTCATAAATGACACAGGCAGAGACATCAGTTGCTGCTCCAGGAGGAATGCAGGAGCATTCAGTCTCTTCTGTGCCTCTTACTCCTTTCCAGTACACTACTGGGCCATGAAACTGATCCATGAGAGACTGTGATGGGAGTCCCATTGCTTGCAACTTTGAAAAACTGAACTGAGGAAAGAGATCAGAGACCAAAGAGAAAGAAGGACACAATATTACAACTTTCTTCAGAGGCTGAACTATGTGAGCTGATAGCAGGGTTTCATCTCGATCTCTTGAGTTGCTCACAGACCCAATCTGACAGATCTTTTCAGACTAAAGGAATGACCATTGGTTCCTCCTCCCTTCTGCTAGTCCCACAATTTCAGTCTCTCCAAGGGGAATGGAGACACAAGAAATCTAACTTCACACCATCAAGACTCCTCTGCAGGAGCTGATGTCCTGCCCAGCAGAAGCAACTGATCCTGCAGCCGAAACCTTAAGCAGCTGTTCTGAGGGGGTGTTTAACTGCTAAACTACTGGCTGCTTAGGACAAGGTCCCAGCAGGGAAGGACTGAAATATCTCTAAAGAAAAATCATACCTCTGGGAGGTCCAAAACTCTTCTTGCATGCTTTCTCTCCCTCTCTGCTGGCTTCCAACTTAGATGATACTTAGATAGCTGAGTTTCTGCATTCACTTCCTTTTCAAAGCACAGAGAGCTGGTGAAGCTGTTTGATTTCGGCGTGGTAGGTGAGATAAGATTTCTACCCCCTGCCCTCTTCTTTTTCTCCCTGTGCGGCTCCTGTCCTTGCAGTTCTCAGGGCTTGACTAGCTGAGTTTTTAAATGAAGCAAAAGTCTTAATGTGAGGTGAATCCCAAGACCACAAACAGTTTGGACTTCAAACAGTGAGAAAATTGGCGCCGAATGATTCTGCACACAAAGCAGAAAACTTTCATTTCCTGCAGGCAGGATGGAATTGACTGTTATATTAAGACTTCAGAAGGAGCACTGCCCCGGAGTAATTTCACTGCTGTCAGGCAGTGTTGACATCTAGATTAACCTCTGTGCAGTGAATTTTACAGCAAAGCTCATTGTAATGCATGTGGGGTATCTCCTGTAAATCCCAGCTGAAGCCCGTAGTGTCCCACCCTTCGGCACTGGAGAAAGGGTCAGAGAGCAGTCACTATCATTTTTGACCCCAGCAGAGCATGACTCTAACCTCATCTAGACCAGTTCTGCTGAAACTGATTTTCTGCCATGCTGAAGTGACAGTAGCTCAAGCATGGTTTGTGGTTGGTTTGGTTTTTTTAATTCCCCAAAGAGGTTTACATCACAAGGCTGACATTTTTTGCCAATGACAAACAGCTCCCTTCACATATCCACCCAGGAACACAGTCCTAATTAAAAGGCACGAGTTAACCAGTGGCAATTAGCTGCTTGCACTGGTTAGCTCCAACACATACAATCCCCACACACAATGCTCTGATCAGACGTGATCCAGGACTAAATGGCAAACAAGCTCCCAGCTGATGTGAGATGACGGCATCCAATCCTACCCACTAGCCTCCAGGCATGCTGTTAACTCTGTCTACCAAACCAAGATTCATGAATTAAAGAAGTTTGCGTAGTTCATTCAATGCAAGTCAGAGGACATTGCAAAAGAAGTCTCTCAACTCCTGAACTGAATGTTCCTGCTATTAAGTTGAAAGCATAGGCCAGACCCCAAGCCCTTTGTGTCTTTTGCTGTAGGAGTGGATCAAGCAGCAAGATTTCCCAGGCAGAAGCACAACAGCTTCTTCACTCTTGTGTGGGTAGAGACAATCCTTTCTGTGGTTCTTAAGATGCATCTCTGCGATGCGCTTTTTTTGTGTGTGAAACAAACACTAGGATCTAAAAAAAAAAAAAAAAAAGGACGAGGAAGGAAGGAGGGGTTTTGTGTGTTTTTGCCACACCTTCTTATTCATACACTTACTTCCATACTCTGGCATTTCTATGCAGTCATCTGCAGGAGGTTCTGGGCAAGAGACAAGCTACCAAGTGCTGAACAGATCAGCCACTAATCCTAAAGGCAAAATCTCAATAGTGCTTCTAGAAATCTTTTTCATAGTCCACCCGTTCTCTCACCCACAACTCTTCATAGTAGGTTTACCACTGTGTTTGTCAAAGGCTTTGGCTAAAGTATTAAGAGGGGACATGCCCACAGTTTCCCCTCATCTTCAGCTGGAGTTGGGTGCTCCTGGCATTTCTGTAATCAAGCCCATCAGGAAGATTGCTTCAAACTAATATTTGCTACCTCCAATCAGAATACAGCTGAAAAGGCTACCCAAGGTTATAGAGAAGGTCAAGCTGTTGCTCTGGACTGGAATTTGCTTTGGAAGGAATGTGATGGACCAATTTAACCACCACAGCACATCAAAACCTGGTGGCTTCATTTAAAAAGTAATCAGTATTGTATTTCGCTTTAGACATCCGTGCATTAGTGTTCTGCAAATATGATTTCCTCTTTGTTTGCATTATTGATGCCATAAAATGTCAGACACATTAAAGAAAAAAAAAAGAGGCCAACCTTTGGGGTTTGGAATGATTCTGGCTGAATTGCAGTTGGGTTACTTTTCTTTTTATTTCCCATGGTGGCGATGCACTGTTACTCATTCTGCTATTGCTTTACAAAGAGTTCTCTGTAAGTGTATTTATTCAGCCAACCGTATTTCAGGAAACACATAACCTTGATATTTTTTGCTGTCTGTGGCAGAGTGTGTGTATGTGTGTTGGGGAGGGGAAGGGAGGAGGAGCTTTTTACAAGAACCCTCCCATGTCTGGTAGCATGTCTCCTTTGTGCAGTACTGTGTGATTCCCTTCTGCTCAGGTGGCTGCTTTCTTTTAATCTCAAGAATTGACTTCTGTAATCAGGATTTGAGATCTTCTGGTTTTGCACTGCCCAGTATCTGTCAGCTGCTTTCACCGTTCAGCAGCCATCTGCGATCCACAACAGTTCCTAGATGTCTATGAAACAGAGATTATATAGCACTTGAGTCTCAGGCATGCGTCAGAGGAGTTTTAGCTTGTTCTTGTCCTGGACTTATGGCAAGTTCACTGTTTTAGCTTGGTTCCCACACTCCTCCATAAGCAAGGCTCACTGACTATTGTTCCCAAAACAAATACTATTAGCTGCTCAGTGCCTCTTCTCACAGATCATTAAAGAGCACTGGCCTTGGCAGCCATATACTTTCTGCCTCCCCTCTCTATAATGAATGCTGATCCATTGTTCAATTTTCATGTAGATCTTCTCGAAGAAGCTTAACATCTCAAAAATCTTAAAAAAAATCTTCCCAAGTCTTCTGTCTTCTTAAAAGTAAAAGTGAAAAAAAACACCCCAAACCAAAAAGGTAGAATTATCTCCCTTATATAGGGAGCGATAAGATTTCAGCTTTTCCTTATGGTGGCAGCAAGACTTGGGAGCAGGAGGAGAATACAGTGTGGCAGTCTAAGGGTGGGACTCAGCTGGGACCTAGACCTAGACATCTGTTCATCTGCAAGGCCCTTGCCAGCTTCATACAGCAAGAAACCTCCCAAGTTTTCATGAACAGTTTCTTGCCTTGCTCTCTTGTTCCTACTCCAGTTCTAAGGAATGACCTTCAGATCTCCTTATCTTCACAGATCCATCTCAGGGGTAGCCAAACAGCCCAAAGAAGAGATGACAGAGGCTGAATGGGTGTGCAGTGCAGTGGTTTTCTTCCCCTTTTTCTTTAGGGGCAAACATACTGAAAGTGGCAGAATAGAGAAATTATGTTCCCCAAAAGGAGTGATCCAGTTTCTTTTTAAACTCAGATATTTAAGATGCCATGCAGCAGTACCTGTAAATATGCCTTGAAATGTTGAATGAGCACAAGGAGTGTATTTGGTTTTGTTTTTATGCCTGTAATTTTTCTCATCACGAATTCACCTGTTACTCAGCTCCCAGCACATTGTTCTGGTTGCTGGCAAGATGGTTGGGATTGATTCTGGCTGTGATCTGTTCGAGTCCAGCCTCATTCTTATGTAGCTGGATTGAGATAATAGAAATGATCAGCAAGGGACTGAATTGTTGTTCCTGTATAACTAAACCTTCATGTGCAACACCAAGCTAAACCTTGAGGCCGTTGAGCATGCACAACTTTGTCTGAAGTCGGTAAAGGCAGTGGATACTGAGAGGTACTGGAGATGACTGTGATGTTAGGAACAGAACTGCAGGAGGGAGGAAGAGAAATGCTACAAGAAAGAAAACAAATATATCAGAAAAGAACGTTTACAATACAAGAAGACCCACTGCTATACATGAGAAAAGACTCAGAATATTCACTCTGGCAACCAACATTGGCCATCAGGACAACAGCAGCTCTCTATCCTCCAAACCTCTTCTCACTTTTAATTTCCTTTTTCTCCTTCTTCTGCTACTACAGAACAAATCCTGGCTTATGGATTGCTTTAAAACTGAAATTAAGGTAAGCGGCAGATTTGGGAGAGGAAGACAGAGAGACCAGATTGTGATGAATGATAGCACAGCTTTGTAGCCCAGCACCTTTTCAGCAGCAAGTGTCTGGTGTGCCCCTTTTTAGTAAATTATATATATATATACGTCTTATTTGGTGCAAGTGGTGTTCTCAGTGAGGAAAAACCAGTACTCCCAGTAAGCTGCAGATTTTAGCAGCCCGGGAGCCGCGTCTCAGTGGGTCAGCACCACGGACAGCGGCACCCGTTCGCCGCCTCCCCTCCCTCCTGCTGGAGATGACCCGCTCCTCAAAGAGGTGATCTCCTGAAGGAGATGATCCGCTTCCGAAGGAGGTGACCAGCTCCTGAAGAAAGAACTCCACTTCTGAAGGAACAGAGGACTTCATGCCCACATTGGTGGAGGCACGGCTCTCTCTCATTCTTTCTCCTCCATCTTTTTTTCTAGTGTGAAGTCATTAATGGCTATCTTCTTTTCAAGTAGTGGAGGTAGGATGGTTTAAAACACAAGGCAATCAACCCAATGCAAGAGAGAACCATTCTTCGTTCAGCATTAAACTCTGCTACACTTCTTCCTGCACTGGTGTTCCACCTATGAAGGCTCTGTCTCTAATGTGGACTGTGAAAGATTGTTATCTTCTCGCCTACTGGGGCAGTTTGACAAATAGAGAGGTACTATACTTCTAGCCCATTAGAAATAGAGTATTTACTTTATTGGCAGTATCGTGATTCAGCTTTGGCCATCAACTATATTTAGTGGTGATAAATGGACAAATCTCTTGAAAAATTCAAAGGATCATATAAAAGACACAGTGGCTCCTGAAAGTCATTTTCACATCAATTCATTTAAAAAAACCCCAACACTTCCCACACAAAAAAAAAAAAAAAAAGAAAGAAAAAAGGCTCACATTACTGTGTGGTGGAGAGTTGTCAGAAGAGCCAGCCAAAGATGAAGAGACATGCAGGGAAGGACAGGCATTAACAAGCAAACAGAGAAGTCATATCTCACGTACAAAAAAGGCAGGTGCTTCAACATCCAGTTTATTCAGCCTGCATACTTGGGAATTCCTCCCACTTGTTTTCCTGGATCACACTAACAAAGATATACCCTCAGATCATGGTTGAATTTCTCCTGAATCCCATGATCATGGTGAGAAGCTATTGGGGAAGAACATGCAGGGCCATTCCATCCCTGGAAAAAAATCTAGTGTGAGGAAGAAAAGCCAGAAAAGAGAGCCAGAAAGCTGAACTATTCCCCCACCCTCCAATACATCCTGCTTCCTAGAAGCAGTTTTTTCTGTATCCCGTCTCCCATGTATTCACATCTCCCATGTACTCCTCAGCTGTGACTGACAGTTACTACAGTGGGACATCTGGATGGACACTCAGCGACAGTGAGGACTGGGATGTGCCTGAGACTGAAGATCTCAGAACTTGTAAGTAACAATACTGAAAATGAGCAGTTGAGGCCAGACTTCTGATGCTTAGGGCCGTCTGGAAGTCAGAAAGGATGAGCTAAGGGAAGGGAGCAAGGAAGCTTACTGGGACACAAAGAGAGGACAAATTGGGCAAGGACTTAATTCTCGCATCATGAGGGTAGCGAAAGTCAGATGTGAGCTGTGGCAAAGCAGAAGAGAGCCCTGGTTGAGGAAGAGCTATGGACGTGAGGTAGCACCCGCTACAAAGTGATGCCCACACATCTAAATGAGTCCTGAGGGTTTCTCCAAACCTTCAGCCTTGCTGGGTTTCTCCCAGGCCCACCTTCTTGCTTCAAACCTTTACAAATACCATAATTTTTCACTGCATTTATTCTGGTCTCTGATGGCTCTGGTTTCAGTACAAGCAGGCTAGATTGCTTTAGTTTCTCTCACTCCTCCTGCTCAGCCTCCACACCCAGCCAATTCCCTGTGTGAAGGAGAATTGCCTAGTCTTCTCTTTTTTCTTTTTTCTTTTTTTTTTTATTTTCAGAAGTGCCCTTTAAATTTTCAGCCAAACTTGGAGGCAATTTCTTGCATGAGAGCTTCATATAGATAGGCTTAAAGCAGAACAAAAATAAATAAATAAATAAATACACTAAATTACCTCACCCTCCCCCACCTTGTCTTAATGAAGTTTTATTTTACATAAGTTATTTCAATAGAAATGAAGGAATTTTGTGCAGACAAATGATTGCCATTGATTTAGCTTTCTGTGAGTTGCAGCTCCCTCTGCCTCTTCTGGGTCAGGCAAGGAAACATGGTTTCCCCAAGTAAAGGCTTGGACCCCAGGAGGTGCTACTCCACAGCACTGGCAGGTGAACTGGTACTGAGAGGAGGATGAGGCTACATATCGGAGGAAAAGCATTTTGATGATGGCTTTGTTGTTAGACCAGCTTACTTAAATCTCAATTAATGTTACTGAAAGTCTGCATGAGCAGAAAACAAATCCTCTGCTGATATTTGCTGAATTAACTTTTTTGTTGCAGACTTTTTTTTTTTTTTCCATACCATGCACCAATCCACATGTTTGCTTGGTTTGGGGCTTCTTTTGCCACTTTTGAATCCTATTCGGCCATTTTGCAACTGAATTGTCGGTTCTCAACCTTTTCCACCCAGCAGTCTCCCCTTCTCCAACCCAAAACTCACCATTTTCCCCTGCTGGCAACAACCCAAGTTACCCCTCAAGGGTAACCTCGTGAGACCAAAATGGTTGTGATCTCTGTCTGCCCATCCCACCTCCACTGGCTCCAACTCAGAGGATGAGGAACCCTGATCTGAGTTATTGGCCAAAGTAGGGCCTCTGCTTCTCCCCTACCTGCCACATCATGTGCATCAAGCACACTACTACTCTGAAAGGGGATGACTGATACAGTGTTAGTCAGATTTACAAGACTCTTTAAACTAAGGATTTGCAGTGAGGTCAAGGGACCTTTTAAAGTTACCCTCCCCAGACCTTCCCTTCCTTCCTGCCCTGCTTTGTTCCCTTCCTCTCTCCCCAGCCTTGAAATAAAACAGAAAATTATTTTTTTAAAACTGTGTTGATAATTTATGTTTAGTATAAAGGATGATTTAATGGCATCACCAAAGGTCATTTTTTTCATCTTCGTGTTGCTGCCCCAGCCCCAGAGGCTGTGCATCCTCTCTGCCCCATAACTCCTCTGCCCTCCCTTTCATTCACCTCACACATCACTCTGTCACCACTCCACCAGAGCATACCAACCCTTGAAACCTGCTTCAGTTTCAGTCAACGACCGTTGGAGAACAGAGATTTCAAACCGAAACCTCCACTCCAGATCACCACTAATAGGAACCATTTTCACCTTGAGAATAGTCAGTTGCTGCAAATGAAAGCAGACTCATTTCTTGGATTATGTTTGGGTTTTTTTTTAAAAGCCTTTTATACCTATTTACTTGTGTGCGTGCGTGCACCACGTGTACACAGTGGTATCTGTGTGCAGAGATGCACATGAATCTCTCTCTCTCAAATATAAATATATTGTATGTTAGAGCTGTAAATATTCCTTGGTCATGTGTCTATGTCTTCTTCAAAGTATCATATCCTCAGTGTTATGTTAACAACTCCATTTATTGATTGATGAAACTGTGTGTAGACCTGTACCCTCCTGACATAGTTTATGTAGCTCTCTCTTCTCAAATAAAGTACAAAACTACCACTAGCAGGTCCTCCTCTCCTTTTCATTCCATGCTGGACATTCAGCTTTCATTCAGAAAAGCCTATGCTGAAAGAGAATGCGTAGGAACATCCAGATCATGCTTTAGGGCTTGTGTATTGCTGGTCAGGTCAGCAAGTATAATGACTGTGAATGAAATATAATAATCTCTAGGTGAAAGGTGTCTCAACTGCAGTAAATTAAGGTCTCGCTATTGACCCAATTCATTCTTCCCACCTACCCCCAGGTTCAGCCTACACCAACCATAGTTCCCACCATCCCGCTAGAGACAACAGAAGTCCACCCTGCACCTCTGCTCTGCCAGCGGGTCTCCACGTCATTACATAAAGCAACCCTCTCATGGTGCAGAAAGCTCTCCCTAACTTAAGAGGATCCAGTTGCTTCCCTGTCATGTTGTTGGTTTGTTGTTGCCTGGATTGCTCAGCACCTAACTTAACTCCTGCGAGTAAATCTTCGGGCCGGGAACAGGACTCAGGGTTATGGCACAATCTACTGCTGTCACTCGCTTCCACTTTACTCTTGGCATTGCCTTCATGATGAAATCAGAAGGACCAGAGGATATTTAACATTACAAGTTGAAAAAAACCAGCCTTTGCACAGATACACTTACTGGGCAAAACCATAAATGTGATTTGTGAAGTAACACATAATTTACTGCAACTGACAACAGACTCTAGCTGCCAGGAATTTGACTGACAATTTCTATTTATTTATATTCTGCTATACAATATCTGCCTTAATGTTGTAAATTTTTCTGATTGGAATTTCACAGTGTCTGCCTGGATATTTATTGATCATAAAATAATCTGCACAACCCGTTAAAGTCAAGGAAGGGAGAATGGATGCCAGAGAAATCACTTGACGGGATCTGGGTACAAGCGCCCAGGTAGCAGAAGATGCTCAGATGCTATTTTTACAGCATTATGTGTTACCAAGAGCCAACTTTTTGAACTGCTTTTCTGCTCTTTCCCAAAAGCCTCTTCTGAAATGCTTCCAAGAGCCTGGTGTTGAGTTCCGACCAGCAACTCCATATGGACCCTGCAACATGCCTCATTTGCAGCTCCTCACCATTGAGAAATCCCACCTTTACAATGAAATCTGGTGTTTTCACAACTGTTCACTAAGACAGCCCATGAGGGAAACGTTTGGCTCTTCCTGCAATAGTAAGACCACTTTTTTTTTTTAATTGTTATTTTTGGCAAGCAAAGACAGAAGCATAAAATTTCTGCCTACGGGGAAAAAATTGTGAAACTTGGTCCCAGCTGGGAGTCCCATGTTGCCTGGTGAAGAGATTCTCTTATTTCATTCACAGTTTCAGCTATGCAGCTTTCCAGTACCTCCAATGGATTTTGTCTTCCTGGTTAGGGCTTTTTATCTTTTTTTTTTTTTTTCCTATTTTGTTTGTTTTCTTGGTTTGCTTTTATTTGTTGTGGTTTTTTTTTTGTTTTGGGGTTATTTTTTGCTAAGGGAGACCTTTGCTCCCATGTGGAAACTAGAGGTGTGTGCTCACCTTCAGCAGGTGCACATTTGAGCATCCTTTGGTCACAGCCAAATCCACCCTTCCCCCTAGAAGTTTACGCCTCCCACTCCTAATCCGGCACACACCCACCTGCTCACAAACAGCCTCCCAGTGTGACACTCCTTCCAACCCAGTGCATACATGCACACTACTCCACCCCACCACTCTTCTGCCTACTCCTGCTCTCTTTAAACAAAAGCCTGCTCTTCTCTCCATAAATGTTGCACCAGCTATTTATTCCTGATGAGGCCCCAACCAGACTGCATCCTCATCCTCATCAAACACACCTCCATTTCCTTTCTCTACATCAGAACATTAAATCAAAAGCTGATCATTTTCATTCTAGCCACATTAGCTCTGGCCAGGCAGCCTGATGGATGGAGATCCCTTTTATTATGGATTTAAGGCATTTGTGTAACAGAGATCTTTTGAAATTCATTCAAAATACAATAAAGAAGAAAGAAAAAAAACAACCACTCACAGTTTGACCAGGTTTCCTAGAAGTCACCTTGTTCTGCCCACTCTCAGTACCTGCTGCAATTTGTCTTCGCCTGTCCAGGATGAGGGAGGTGATGACATGAGCATGCAGTGGCTGGTGGAGCATCTGATAGGCTGGGAATAAAAGCACACCAAAATAATTATCAGCTGAGGGATCCTACAACTGGGCGATCAGTCTACAAGCATGTGCCCTGGACAGGACAGCATTCCTTGTGGAAAGGAAAGGCTGAATCAACTCTGGGCTCCCTGTTCTCCATTCCTGCCACAGCAACCCTGAATCACCTCAGGTGCGCACAGTAACCTTTTTAGAGCTCCATAAAACCCTTCACAGAGGTCATGTTTTAACCCCAGCTGGCAATTAAGCACCACACAGCTGCTCACTCACTCCCCTCCACAGTGGAATGGGAGAAACCAGGGCAAGAGGCTACCCTTCAGGAGAGGCAAGCAGAGCCTCATGTCCCTTCTGGGACAGCAGCGGGGGAAATTATTTCTTGTTGAATTATGGCTGCTGTTATTCCCAGAGAAAAGCAGCAGGTATTCAGGAGCTGCTCATTAGCCAGCATGATTTCCATTAGGCTGTCTATTAACGTTTGTGGCCATAATAAACACCTACATAATTAACACAATAAAGGAGCTCTCTCCGGGCTAACTGAAGTAGCCAGAATAAGCTGAGAATAGCACAGGGTACTCCCAGCCTGCAAAGCAATTGCTCCTTCCATCCCCCTTGCACAAATTCCCTTGCAAAGGGTTAAATTTTAATTTTTCTGTTCTCCTAGCTCAGTCTAGGAGGATACCTACCTCTACTTTCGAAAAAACTGTTAGAGAGTAAGGTAGAAATAGTCCCTGCAAGTCACCCACGGGAGATTTAAGACACGCTAGTATTCCCTAGACCTCTGCCATGGCTCTGAGGAGCCTATTCCTGCTAACAATGGATGGGGAAAGAAACCCCTTAGGAGCACATGAGTGAGCCCAGCTAGCAGAAAAGCCCCAGGAGCTCCTACAGAGTCCCTGTGGAAAGAAGATGGGGCTTATATAACTTGGGCTTGTTTATAACCATGAAGTTCTCTAGCACTTCAGGTCCACTGAGAACTGATGAATGACGGGGAAAACAGACACAAAGGTAAAACAGTGCTTCAGTCACAGGCATTCCATGCCTTCACCACCCCGCTATGGGCACAAACAACATTTCTGACTATGGTACTCACAGGGAGAGCTTACAGGTAGCTGTGGCTCCTCCCCAGTCTTTGCCCTCCTTCCCACCAATTGCCAAAGGTGCTGCTGCCAAGCCTGTGCATGGGAGATTGAAGACATGTCATTTTGACAGGGCTGTCTGTTCCCCCACCGCCTCATTTCAGACTCCTGCTGCTAAGAATATGTGTGCCCTTTATCATAGCTTTGAAATAGAGAGAGACACTTTGGAATTCAATTAGTCAAACAGTTGCCGCAGCAACAAAAACATATAAACTTAAATGATTTATACTCGCAGACACTACTTCAAATAGGAATAAATTTAATACAGCAGCTGGGAATGAAATGCATTGTACAATAAGAAAATTGTATTTTTTCTCTCCCCGATGATAGGCCTCAAGGTCTTAATGCAATATAGATGAAAAAAGATATTTGGGCAGAAGGAAGAAGAATACATTGTGCTGTATGTACAATGCCTGCTTGGAGAGTACAACACATAATGAGCACGTACATCTAATCACAGAGCTGTGATTCTGTTTGCAGACAGCCACAGATCAAAGATTGCAGCTAGCAAATTGACTGCTCGGTTTCACTTTCTTTCTTTGGCTCTCTTCCATCTCCTGAAACCTTTCCTGTCAGACCCCACCCAGGAGAAAAACAAATCTACCCTTATTCCAGCAGCTCCTCGATCCAATACAGAGCAAGCTCTCAGCCTGGTAAAGTGAGATTTGTGAGTTTTTAACCTAGCAGAAATTCTTTGTTTCAAACATAGTTCTGGGACATAGAGTAGAAATTAATTCCAGGAAATACGCAGGAATTTTTTTTCCTCTACAGAAGAATGCAAAAACTTGCAAGGAAATCTAAAATAGTCATTCCAAATGACAGTTGCCTGCAGTGGTTTTGCCCATGAAAAGCTGAACATGCAGTACCACCCTCCCTTACACCTCTCCTTTGACTCCAAGATTCCCTGAATAGAACCACAGGCATATAGGCTGTGAGTTTGCACAGAAAATAATGTGTGTACAGACCACTGGCATTAGCAGATCTGTGGTGCATCCTCAGTTCAGAACCTACAAATGTATCTTTTTCCAACCAGAAGAGGTTTCATGAATGAAGAAGTGATGCAGGGTCTAGGAGCAGTCTTATGGTTGGTTTCCAGTAAACAGGAATTGTCCAGAAATTGTGCAGAAACTGCCTCCTTCCTTTCTAAAGGCACAGCGGCTGGTTTAATGCAGAATTGCAGAAAGTTTCTTGCAGCTCATCTTCATCTTTGTTGAAGAGCCAAAGCCAGCTGCTGTCAGACCTTGGCAGTGCCTGGACCAGAAACAGCCAAGCAGCGCCTAGAGTGCAAAAGAAAGCAGAGATCCAACCCCAGCACTTCATTTTCCCTGAAGTGGAAGTTATGCTGTCTTTTTGAGAGGCATTTTGGAAGTCAACACCTGCACCCACAAAACCTGATCAACCTGGGCACCCACTACAGTCAGTGGGACCTGAGATGCTAACACACTTGGAAGGCTCAAACAGTGTTAGGAGTAATTGTATGAGACTCTCATCTGACCTGCTCAGACAGACAGCATTTATAGCTGAAATAAGATATTTATTTCCTGCCCGGATCATGCTCATAGCACCTTCCCCTGCACTTCACAAGAACTTAACCAACATGAATCCCATGTACTTTGTGACCCTTCATGCAAAAGCAGCTTCTCTGGCTTAAGTATTACAGGTTTATGTACAAGGGGGAAAAGGCAGAAAAGTACTTTTGAAAGACATCAAATACTTTTTTCTACATATAGACAAACAGAACCACAGTCTGTAACTGTAAAAGAAGTTACTGGCTCCTCAGAGTAAAAAATCATTGCAGTATTTAAGGTTTGTTTTAAGTAGGAGGTCAAGTGTTCTGCTCACTATTAGAGTTGGCAGGTGGGGTGGAGAGTTCAAGATGCTTTGGGCACAAATCGAGATTGACACCTGCAATTCTCTTTGGCAGCTTTGGAAAGGAAAGCACGCAGATGCAGAACAACAGCTAAACAAAGCTAATAATGAAATCATATTTGTGTAGGCAGGAAGGAAGCTCAATTGCCAGGAGAGTACTAAAGTCTACAAGTGTAAATACATACCAAATAAGTCAGCTTGACGAGATGCCAAGTTTGTTCAACCAAGTATGGCACTTTGCAGCTGAAGTGCTCCTGTAGGAGGGAAACCAGGAAAATGTTGAAAAGGTCAGTGGGTGAAATGTGTGGCTCCATCAGGAAACCATGCAAACAAGCTCGTGTCAGTAGGATTTAGCACTGTCTTCGCAAAGCGCCTGTTGGTTCTGTCACATTAAAGCACAAGCGATTTGCTCCAGAGCTCTCTATATTATTGATCTAGAGCTCACTGCTCTCTTCACATGGCAAAGCAGAAAGCCCCACAATTTAGAGATGAAGGATCTAATGTACTGAGTTTGAGTACTTGAAGGTTCTGGATTTCAAGCATGGACTCATAGAAACAAACTTCTTTCAGCTGGCAATATTGACATGATGAGGGATGTGGTGGGGCAAGTGTGTGAGGATTTATAGGACTTGTATGGCCAATATTTGACCGTGACGGATCCAAAGCAATAAAGGAAATGAGTAGCTTTACAATATCTCCGAGCCTTACTCTCAAACCAGACTATTCACAGACTCTGATTCAAGGGGGAAAAAAACCCCTACGGAACAAGAGCAAATACTTCAAAGTATCTCTGGAGACTGTTTAGAGTGGAAATCAGAGCTGTCATGATATTTAGACCCCAGATCAATCCTCCGTAGAGGCTGCAATAGGTAAGATCCTAAACAGCTGAAAGACGGAGCTGAGCCAAAAGTATTCAGCCTCTAACAGAAAAAGTCTTGACTCAGCTAGGAAGTCCCCTTCATCTCCCTGTTCTTATGAAGGTAGCATCTGTTCTACTGCTCTATTCCTCTGTGGTACAATGGCACAGATAACAGCAGGCTGGCATGTCCATTCCCGCTCTGCTCCTCCTGGGTTAGGGGATGGAGCAGTTCAACAGCCGGCTCCCCAAGCCACAAACTACATTTATCATCATCTTTACACGCCTTTACACAGCTGGCTCTCCTGATGATAATGTGTTCTACAGTTTCCCTTGCTGGCGTGGCTTATGTTAATACTCCATTAACATTGCTAATCAGAGACAGACTTCTGGCAGCATCTCCAGGGGATGAGCAAATGTTGTCCTATGCCTTTTAGTTTAGGAGATCAGACTTTCAGATGAAATCCATTCCCAACATCTCTGATTTCAGCAATTAAATGAAGCTGCAACATCTGGGAGCTGTTCAATGCTGGATGCATGTGGTTACCACTGCTCCAAAATACATCCTTTTAAACCTCTTATGCCAGTCCTCGGATATATGACATTTGGAACTTTAATTGACTTGGGAAATCAAAGGCTGCTTAGAAAGATGAGATGGAATCAAATCAAAGATAAAAGGTACAGAAAGTCTTGAAGGTCCAAAAGTGCAGGCGGCTTCATCCCAGGGAGATGAAAACCTCAGTATGGCAAACCATAGGCACAAGAGATGAAAACGGGCACATGTGATGTGCATCATCCATTAGAGCCTTGAGCAGGTTTGCAGGGTTCCTTCTAATGGCACTATGGCTACTGTACTTCTTATTCCCCTGAAGTCTTGCCTTCTGGAGAAGCCTCTGCAAAGAGACCAGCTGCCAGGTTTTTGAGCTGACCTCACTGCCTTTTGACACTGCTTCTTTGCCCTCCCCTTGTCCAGAACGTCTCCAGTTCACTTACCCCATCCAGAAATGTAGATTTTAGTTTGTTCTATTTCCTTCTTATATTTCAGGAATACTTCCAGCCCTTCTTTAGCTTTGCGAAAGGAGTCTACTTTTATTTGGGTTAAGTAGAATCGGCCACTGTGATATATTTGGTCTCAAGAAATTGTCAGGAAGTTCTAGCTACACAGGTGAGAGGAAGGCAACTGTTCATTAACACAATTTTCAAGTCACCTCAGATGTCAGATGGACTGCCATTCTCTGCAGGATTCAGAGAGTATAAAATTAATGTTTGTTAAACAGAGAAGGCAAAAGCAAAAGCTCACACAGTGGAAATAACTATTTCCAAGGAAAATATCATAAATAGGGCAGAATGAAACACAAATATTGAAAGGAGATGGAATGCCTGTAAACCTCCCCAACTCCCTCAGCAACACACAACAGCTGAGCAGGAGGATGATACAGTTAAACTAGTGAGATAGTGAGTCTGATCAGCAAATTTATTCTCTCATTCAAACAGATGCATAAATCCACTTACCAGCCAAAATTAGGACATGCTTCCTCTCTACTTATTCTTTTTCTCTCCTCTCACAGCCTCCCTACACCTCATGACTTTTTGTCTTAAGTGGAAGGCACTTCCATCACAGGAAGCAATGCTTACTGGTGATTCTCAGGGATAGAGATACAAGGAGAACAACTCAGTTTTAACAAGCAGCTGCAGACCAGTTATATCTCACAGTAAAGCCAACACTTGCCTTTCCCAAAAAAGCCAACTCAATTTACAGAAAAAGGAGAACTCACAAATAAACATTCTACATCAGTATCTAAATGATTAAGTGGTTTATGACTCATACCCACTTGGAAGGGCTTCTCCAAAGCCCTAGGGGCCTCACCAGAACCTATTTAGATGCACAGCTCAGACATGCAGTAGCTGCAGGGATTATTTCAAACACTTCAGGAGTGTAGTTTCTATGCCCACTCCTTTTAAAGGTCTGAATTCCGATTCCAGCAAAGAACGTACCATTTTCACTAAAGATGGAGAAAACTGCATGCAACCATGCAAGGTCCATGGCACATGGATACAACCTTCAGTCACTGTTTGGAAGTGATCTCTAACATATCAGGTCATTGCTATAGTAATGTACTTTGGAGCTGTTAATTAACTCGCTGCTCTCTAAGGGAACCCGTGTTCCTGCCATCATTCATATCTACTTAGAACTGCAGACCCGCAGTGTGAAAGCCTGAGATTTCTGTGGGATGTAGCCGAGCAGACCGTGGGCAGGTGCTATGAAAACTTCCGCACACAACACTTCAGTGGAGCTCCATCGCATGCTACAGCACCGGACCAAGGCTGCCAGAGCAACATCCTCTTGCTCTGCTGCACTTAATTCAACTGCTTGCCCCCAAAACATCCCAAGTTGCAGCTCCATGGTCTTTGGCTCTCCAGCCCCACGTTCTGCCTTAGTGAAGGATGCCAATTAATGGAAGATGAAAAAAAGTGTAGTGAAAAAATTTGCCTGTTCCTCCTTGACACAAATCATCGTCTCTCTCCTGCTTATTCATTATTCAAATGTTTTCACTAGCTTGTTTATGAATTTTTACCTTCTTATACTGGAGCTTGTTTGTAAGTCGTTTAAGGTATGTCCTCCATATTCAGTGCCAGAGCACGAGTGAACAGCCAGTTCACAGATACTGCAACTCTTCCCTGGCTGAATGAGGGTTAACTGCCTTGAGTGAGGATCAAGACCCCAAAACTAATGATAATGTGTGCCTCCTGTGCTGTTCTGCACTATTAACTGTTCTGCCTTTCACTTTTGTTTCAGGACCTTCCCTCACTGAAGCAAAATTTCTTCAGAATAATAACCAGTTACGTGAAGGGTTATTTGGAGAGGGAAATTTTACTCTAGATTTACATAAGTCTCAACTTGCACATTTCACTTGCAGAGTAAAGCGTGCCTACATCTCTTTCTTCAAAGCCAGCACCTCAGGAGCCCACCCTCTCAGCCTGACCTTTGCTTCCTCTCTTTACAGATGAAACACCCTCCCTTATCTAACACAGATATCACTTCTGCAAAGACTTTCAGCTCAGGAAGGGAATTTTTCCAGGTTAGGAACAGTAACAAATGGATTTTAGGCAAACTCAGGTCCCACATGCCCCATCTAATATTGTGGGGCTGCTGCAGGTTAGTACTTCTGAAACCTGTAATAGACTAGTCCTGTCAAAGCCTATAACGTCTCTGCCTTTGCCTAGCATCACGGCACGCTCTGAAGCAGCTCTATCCAGAGGACAGAAAGTACATTTTTAAGATTTCCGTTGCACTTTTCTCTCTCTTTCACGCATACAAACGAATCTTAAAGTACAGATTAATATTTAAACAATCAGGGCTACAAACATTTCCCAACCTGCCTGGACAAGAAAGTTCTTGTATAGAAAAACAGAGTGGGGAAAATGCACAGAGGGAGGAGAAAAACCCCCCAACTCTTTTCAAATGGGAATTTACTTTTCATTTCCGCTCCCTTTGATATAACCAGGATTAACTGCATTTCATCCCCTTTTAAAGGACACGGTGGGTCCCCAGCTGTTTTTTCCACTGTCAATCCCTGGAGAACAAAGCTTAGGAAGTTAAATGAGTTTGGGAATCTCATCTTCGCTTTTAATTAATTTGAAATGAATGTATGCTAATGACAGAACCACAGCGAGATTGCCAAAACTTTTCCCATCTGCATAAGGAAACTGTGAACACCAAAGAGCTTGGGGTCTCACCAACAGCTTTAACCCTTCCTTGCTGCAGGTACAGCCAAGACCTTGGAGTTGGAACAGCGCCTGAAGGATGCTCTTCAGACCCTATGACTCCCCATGGAGACAGCCTCACTATCTGCACTTCAAGAAAAGAAGGGAGCTAACTCTGTAAACCCTGTCCTGCTGGCTCTTCTGCAAGAAAAACGATCAGAAATGCATCTTGCTGAGTTCAGACTGCAAGGAGCTGAACTGCTGTTTCCCTGTTTAGTGCCACGCTTCCAGCTCTTCCCCTTTGTTTTACATTAATTATACAGCTACAAATGCACTTCGAGTCCTCCATGTGGAAAAAACGACAGAAAACAGCACGGTGATCTCATTTTCCTGCCATTAGCCTTACTTATGGGTGGCAGCACTAGTGGCACTCAGAAGGTTACTGCTTTGTTGTTTTTTAAAGGCAGAGAATGGGGTCAGATTGAGACAACAAGATGTTAGGTTGCTTCTGATGCTGGCAAGGTGAGGCATGGCAGAAATGAGTGTTGGGCCAGGGATACTGAAAATCTGTTTCTGGGACTGGAGGCTGTTAAATCTGAGAACAGCTAACTAATTTTGGCAGAGAGCTTACAGGGGTTTGGGAAGTGATTCTGCAGAGACCACAACCCTAGCTGTCAGAAATAATAAAAGCTAAGCTCAAACCACGATACAGAAAAATGGTTGAGGGAAAGGACAAGCAGGAAAGTGGACTGAATTTGCTAATCTTACAAGGAGATTCACTTACAGTCAATCCTGATAAGTGGAAAATAGAATGGGGAGCCAGATCTATACTGGAAATAAAGCCAAATGGAGAAGAGAGGGTAATGTGAGAGAAAGGATTTGTACCCATCAATCTATGTTAAGGGTTTTCGGGAGAGACCTTAATGACACTGTGGAGAGGAAGGAATGAGTTTAAAGAGAGCAACTCCCACTGTCCTGACTTACTGGGAACTGTTCATCCATCACAACTATGTTTGGTCTCTCTCGTTCTGAGCCTATGGCTTTGCAAGAATTAAGCTCAGAGCATCTGTCCCAGCAGTGCCTCCTTGTTCCCCTGCAAAGTTTCCTCCAGGCCCCCAGTGCAAGCCCATTGTCTCAGTGCAAACACAGAGCATGCCTTGCTGTCCTACAGAGAAAGGTGTTTGCTGCCAAAAAGACAAGGTTCAGCACAGAAACGTGGGCTACAGAGGTAAAGACGACCACAGATAGGAAGGAGGAGAACTAATTTATCGAACAGCTACTCTGGATCCTGCGTCTGGTCATGCAGTTGAGGAGCCAGATACTTGCAGATATATATAAGCACAGGCTGTAACCATAAACATTTAAAAAGACCATGCCCAGAGGAGGTTTTTGTTCAGTTAAGACCTAAGGCACTAGCATCAGCCTGGCTATGATCTGAATTTGTTTGTGCAGGTAGGCAGCCTGCAGCCTGAGGTTAACATCAGAGTGCCTTTACAGATGCGGGAAGTGATTACCTCATTTCAATTAAACAAAGATTCCTATAGCTGCTGTTGTGCAATCGCTTCCCCTCTGTAATTGAGCACCAGCGTATTTACATGGGGGCTTTTGTGGTTGGGCGTAAGTAGTTTGCAAGATATTTTTACTGCTTGCAAGGGAATCTATGAAAAAGGATGAGGCAGAATGCCTTGGAATGCAAAGTACTGAGATGGATTTTAACCACTGCACAACAGCAAATGGGTTATGCTTGGCTTTTTACTATTCAGCTGGTAGCAATAAAACAGTGCTTGGCTTACTCCTTCACAGAGCCAAGGTCTTTATCTTAAAAGAATAATAGTGAAAAAAGGCCTGTAAAGGAAGGAGGCAGCCTTCTGAAAAGTCCCCTTAAGACTGCCTTGTAGCTGAACACAGGAGACTTAACTCCTACACCTCCAGCCCCCGTGGTGGCAGCTCTCTCCCTGGTTCCTCAGTGCACCCAGGGTTAGAAAAAGCTACAGTTCAGCCTTGTCTGTGGCTAGTGAGATAAGCAGGAACACGCCATTTACAGCTACCCATCTTAAGGGGCAGGGAGACAACCTCAGCTGCTTCTCAAGGCAGTGCTTACCAATAATGTGCAGAGGAGAAGTCCTTCCAGGCGGTAACAGCACAGCTTTGCCTCTGCATTCCAGGAGCTTTCCACTAACGTCTGCACCTTGGCAGCACTGGTATCTGGAAGGATGATGTTCACCCAGAGGCTCCTAATCTTAGCATCCACTTAAGGCAGAGAAGAGACGGGCCTCAACAGCAATGAATAGAAAAGGCTTCTTAAGTAAGACTGATGGGCACAGACAGATCCTCTGGTGCTCTGCTTCGCCGGCTCCCAGATCTGTATCAGCATCACATACATTATATGGTCGTCTTACTCCTTTGCTAGGGACACAGTCATGGTTCAGTGTTTTAATTAGCTGACTCCAGGCTATCTTGGTCATAAAGACTCACAGAGAGAAAGATAAACACTGTGCAGAAATCACGTTAATTTATAAAATATTCAATTAAAGAAAACAAATAGTATAAACTAAGATCAACAGAGCTAGATGATGGGGAAACCATCCTGCTGGGAGTCAGCTGCCTCTGGCCTTGGGCAGGCTAACATATTACCCCTCTGCACTTCTTGCATCAGAAGGGGTCAGGAAGAACAGGAGCACGAGAGCTGAAGTTACAGAGTAGATCCTGCAGCAAGTGGTTCTGACAGATTAGTCCAAGCCCCTCTTGCCCCCTCAGAGATCAAAACATTCAAGTTTTCTTCAAAGCAAGTAGAGGCATAGTCATCCCAAGTTCTTTAACGTGCAGCAGTTTTGTTTCTCTTAAGCCTAGTTCTACCATTTGCAGTTCAGATATCTGCAAACTGCTGACGTATAAAGCTGACTTTCAGAGGCTTCTCTTGCACCTACACCAGACTAGGACTCCTGAGCACTGCTGAGGAAGGACTGTTTTCTGAGGAGATGTGTAAAACAGGAGAGAGGATGCTGGAAACAAGAGCAGTAACCCCAAGGTTGGGCATACAGCTGCAGGAGCAGCAACTACATTCAGAGCTGGATCTCAAAGGAAATGAGGAGTGAAGAAAATCACAGCATTTAGGGATGGAAAGGTCCATTTGCTCTCTCTCTTAGACCACTAGTGACAGATTGTTCCCCTGTGCTTTGTCCTGTGTTTAATGACTCGAGCAACCAGGGCTCCTATTTACTCTCTCAGGGAATGACTCTACAGCTTCAGGAATCTCCATGGGAGGAAATCTTAGAAGCACAGCCTGTGTTTGCCCCAGTTAACTAAATGAGGTGGAAAGTGGGAACAAGGGTAAATATTTCCTTTAGCCTGTGCTGCTCCTCTGGAGTACTTGGGTCAGGCTTGTATCAGGCCTCCCACCATCAGTGCTTCAGCAAAATCCTTTCTGCCACTGGGAGCCCCAACGGATAGCTCAGCACCTGGGCTGTGGGGATTTGCCTCCTTTCCTGCCATCCTGCGAGAACAGAGTCCCTCTGCATGTACCCCAGGCAGCAATAAAGCAGCAAGAGAAGAGCTGATGGTGCTGCTGACCCTTGACAGATCTTCTGCACCTTTTTCCAGCCTTTTTCCTGCAGGGCCAGTGCTGCTTTCAGAGAGAGAAAGGAAGCAGTGACCCTGCGAGTATTACAAACCGGCTCAGCCTCTCTCTGGGGAACAGAGAGACAGGGCTGCTCCGGCCTCACCAAGTTGCACGTTGTGTTACTATCTGAGATTCTCATTATCTCCAATGGAAGCTGTGATTTGTTTCTCATTTCTCTTTGTACACAGTTGCCTCTCCTTTTAAAGGCAGCTTTTCCTAGGAGCTCTGGCCTCAAAGGTTCCCTTTTCTTCATGTGTGAATTACAGATGTCACAAACACCTCTGACATGGTGCATGATTTCTTATTCAAATGCAGACTAGCTGAGGGGGAAAACAAGTCTTTAGATCTATAGCATCCCCTGGGGATATCAGCATAGGACACAAACACGTGCCAGTGATAAGCCGGACTAGACACTGGATGTCACCAGCACTCCACTGGAAACACACAGGAGGGAGCAGGTATCTGGCAGTAAAAACCTCCACTCTTAAAGCAAGCAGTCTGGTTAGGTAGAGAAGAAGTGTTGGCTGGGCATGGATTAATAAGGATCATCTAACAGACCCTGGAACTGGAATGCGTCCAGCAAAAGTGACCCAGGTGAAGGAAAGGATGAATAGTGTTTGCTATCCTAGCTTGGAGGGAAGAGTAAGACCAAAGATGGTGTATGAATCTCCCAGATATCCAACGGTCCACAAGCCTTAGCAACCTCCAAAGAAAATAAGTGAAGGGATGAAGAAGGCCAGCCCTCCTCTTGCAATTTCTGTGTACCAGCATGCCTTAAAGGTTCTTCAGAATGGCCCTCCTTGTCCATACAAATGAAAAATACCTGCCACCATAATCTGACCTCTCCCAATGAAGAAAGCTGACAGTATCTTGAGTTTGAAGCTCAAAGAAACCTTTCACTTTTCTATTCCAAGGCCCCATGACAGTGTAAGAGAAGAGAAGAGAAACCTTGACAAGATCTCAACCTGGCTGGTTCTCAGATCTCAGCACAGAAGAAGAGTAGGAGAAGACTTTGGGCAAAGCCTAAGCTCACTCTCAATGAGATCTATGTGCTGAGGGACACAGAGAAGGCAAGGTGCTGGAGGAGGAGAGGGGTTGCTACAGACATAGTTTATGTACACCAGACTAGCTATTCGATCCATGGTAACATATTCACACTACATCTGATGCTTTCTGGAAGGGTCTCCACAAAGACATGTTGCACAGTTGATCTGGTTCCTTCCTGTGGAAGTGGCTGGGATTACAGTGTGCAGCAGCTTGGGTAGACATGATCTACACCAGGCCACCAGACACATGGAGCTCCTGGATAGATACAAAAGTGTGGATCTCCTCAATGCACTGTTAGACTGCAAGTGGATTCCTCTGATCAGAAATGCTAGAGAGCTTAATGTCCCAAAATGCTGTGCAAAAACAAAGATCCACACCTTATGTGTGCATTGACATTTCCTTCTGGATGGAAAGAAACAGCTCAACTGGATGGAAAGAAACAGCTCAACTGCCTGTCATAGACTCAGCCCTGCCAAGAACCAGAGCAGAGTCCCTCATGAGTGGGCTGTGTTTTGGCAAGGAAAGGTGAAATTTTGATACACGCCTCCCTCCCAGCCCTGCAGCAAAGCTTTGGGTGGGGGCTGTGAAACACAATGCAGAGCTCAGGACGGCCGTGGCTTTATTCCAGTTTGGGAGGTGAAGGCTCCCACCATGCTTTTCCTAACGTGAAAGGCCTTCTAACTGGCTGTGTAATTATATTTCTGTGTCCAGCTGCTTTATTTAGTTGCTTTTTTTTAAGATCTCCTCTGCTTAATACCTGGCTTTTCTGGAGCACTGAGGGAGACAGGCACTTGAACTGACTGCCACCTTGCTTTCTCCCTCTGTAAATGAAAGTATGGGAGTGTTTCACTGACCTTCTAAATACAGAGGCTTCAAATTAAATTATAACATTGCTGATAATCAGCAGACCAGGGATTAAACTGATTGGGGCTCTGCCAGACCAGATTTAGCTTTCATTAAGTTCTTCCCACAAATCAGACTTGCCCATACCCTTGCTTTCGAAGTTATAACGTGCACAAACGCACAGAGGGAGAGCAAAAACCAAAGTACTTTACTGTTTAAAATTCTAATCCTTTCAAGGTCCAGAAATACCTGGGGTCTAGCTACCATGCTGTCTATCCAACATCTGCCGGTAGAAGTAAAAACCTGAAAGCAAGTCATTTACATGAGGGTTTAAGAGGGATGCAGAGAAACTACAAGAGCAGAGGATGTAATCAGTAGCACAGAGAAAGTCTGAAAGGAGCTTGTCAATCCCTATGAAATAGAGCAAGAGGCTTATTTAATTTTTTTTCTTGTGTGTGTAAATTTCCTAAACAGCTGACCTAAATGAGTTCTTACCACAATCAGATATCCTAGGACAACAGAGTAATCCTTCTAATAGGATTACAGACTGTGCTAAAGGAGACTTCAGGCTTTTCTGCTCCGCATTGTAATACGTTCACATACACAGACACACACACACAGAGGTTTATACTTGGTACCTGCAAACCTGGCATTTTCCCCATTACCCATTTATCCTCCTCGTTACCCAGCCCTTCTGACCCCACTTCTTGATTTCTCCACAATTGCTATAAAGTAGTCACCAATCTTAGACTGAGAGAGGAGGAGGGAGTAAATCAAAGAGCTGAAATCATAAAACTGGACAGATGGAAGTGTGGGGAAATTAGCATCCAAAAAAAATGGCTTCAGCGGGGTTCCAGGGGACTGGTGTTGCTCAACGCTGGTCAGCCTTGCCAGAGCTCATCAGCAAGGCAGCATAAAATCCCTGCCACTAAGATTTGCAGGCAACACAAAAACTGGCGGAACGTCATATAGCAATTTGGCAGGAGGTCCCTACAGAGCTCTGCAGACCTCCTGGCATGCTGGACCTGTGCAAACCAAACACCTTAATAGAGGCAAATACAAAGGTGTGTGTCAGGGAACAAACAAAGCAGGACAGATCTACCCACCAGCTGTGGCTGGAAAGCTGCAGGGAAGTGAGAGGGAGTCGCTGTGCAGTGAGAACAAGAAAAGAAAGCGATGCACACACGCACACAAAAAGAGGAGCTATTTCCTCATAAAGAGGTAACTGACTGTGAGCTTCCAGAGAAGGATGTAGTCAGTAGTGTCTAATACAGTCTTTAGTCGCATGCAAAGGGATGGAGAAGGCGGCTTGTAACTTCAGGCTGCATGAGTGAGACCGATGCTAGTGTGCTGATAACAGCTTTCACAAATACGTTTTTCAAAGGTTGCTAAGAAGCACTTAGAGATGGTGCTGGAGAGAATTACAAAAACCAGATGCAGTGGGAAAAACTCCTTGCTGTGAGGGACTAAGAGGAACTCAATTCACTTTATCAAAAAGAGACAGTTGTGGGGGATAGCGACTTAGTAACTTCCAGCAGCAAAGATCTCCAATATTAGAGAGGTTTCTGTTCACACAGCAAAAGGCATAGCCAGAATCTACAGTAGCTGAAGGGTAAAGCCAGATGAACCCAAATGGGAAACCAAGCATACATTTGCAATAATGAGGAATAGGAAGAAAGGGCAGGTTCTCTTACTTTTTTTTTTTCTTTTTATGCCTTCAAATTAAAACTTGGAAGACACTTGGAATTATCCCTGGGCAGTATCTTTCAGCCAAACATATTCCTGCATTCAATGCAGGAGAAAGTAAATAAAATGCACTGGCCTGAATTATTTCAGAGTGCAGCCTTGATCAGGTGGTGGCCTACAAGACAGGTCTCTACTGCAGGATGACTGCATCCAGCTTGCCTTTCCCCAGAGATACTGCAAACAGCTGATCGACCAGCCAGAAAAACCTCAGCAAAACACCCTCCTAAAACAAATGTTTCCTCTCCTATTTATGCATGGACAGACAGAGATCTGCCCCCAACAGACACTAGTTCTCATATTTATGGCTTAGAGCAAGTGTCCCAGGCACACTCCTAGTCCTGAAGGAGCACTGAAGTGGCAACGCTTCACAGCACTGAAGACTTACTTGAAGACCTGGGTCAGTTCATGATACAGTGCTCTTTGTTTTGGGCTCTCTCTGGCTGGACACATGCCAGTCTTCCAAGAACATGTGCTCATCAACCATATCATCTCTCCAAAGGACCCTCTGCCCAGCTCCCAGACACCACCACCTCACCCAAGGACAGATGGGCTGAGCTACGTTACCTACGTGCCAAAACTAGTTCTACAGAGAGGCTGATTTTTGTTTCATTTATTTATTTAAAAAAAAAAAAAGAAAGAAAGAAAAGGAGACAGTTGGTGAGAAGCACCAGAACAGACACCACACTTCTTCCAGCATCATGGACTTTACTTTCTGAGAACCAAAATGAAATCTCGCACAACAAAAAGCTGTCAGGTGGGAAGTTAAACCCCAAACCAACAGGAAAGGAAAAGAGTTTTGAAAGATTTAGAAGTGACTTGTTGCTTGACCTGGAAAGAAGATGCTGGAGCCCTGGGTTAGCAGCTCTCCTGTGCCTGAGTAGGTGACACAATGTAAATGACTGTGGCTGCAAATTAATTGATGTTACATTCCTTATAAAATTGGACTGCATGGCCGAAGTGTAATGCTCTCAGAGTGACTGAGAACGGCTGAAATATTTATAAGAATGAGATATTAACTTGGACTAGCTGAAATGGAAGACTGACTCCATCATTCCCTCCTCTCCCATACCTTTCCCCCAAAACACGAAAGCTGCTTCAAAAGAAGGAAGTAAAACTCTTCTGTTTCCACTTTAACAAAATGTTATATTGAAACCAGAATTAATTTCACTTTTTGGAAATATTTAATACCTGTGGGCTGCACAGGTGCACCTGCAATATATAAGCAGACTAGCAATACATAAACAGATTAGCACCCTCAGCTCCCCTGCAGAACCAAACACTCCCCTCCTCCAGCAGCAGGACCATGCTAACAGAATTACTGTTGCAGAAGACAAGATGAAGGCATGGGATCCCTTTTCAGATGTTGCAATAAGCCATTAAGCACACACACATGGTTGAGGTTTACTCTAAAAACAAATACACAGCACTGGAAAGCTTGGCCATGAAGCTGACCCATGCAAGAGGAGATTCATCACTGCCAAGCAAAGAAAGCAATGCTGGAGACCTGTCCTTTCAACAGCCCATCTCCTGGGTGAGCTGAGGGTCTAATGAGGATGAAAATGGCTTAGAAATCACTGCAGGGCTCTAGACCTTTCTTGTACAGATTTCATGGTGGGAGGGGAGAGGTGAGAGGAGCTGTAGTGATAACTAATCCAAAGAAGAGGAAATGAGAAAGAGAGAGGAAATGAAGAGAGAAGAAAACAGGTGAGGTGCTGAATGAAGAAAATCCAGGCAGGAGCAGGAGCCTTCCCATGTGCACCTGGTGTGTTCAAGCGCCTTAACCCACATCTCCCTGAGCTGGTCCCTACGTAGTGTGCCTCCTTTGCACAACAGACAGGAAGCCTCCATCCATCTATCCCCTGTCCAGCCAGCCAGGCCTCCCCATGCTTAGCAGCACCTACTTGCTCACACAAGACATGTTTCTCTTAAGTCTCAGTTATGAAAATGTCTGCACATGATATTATTTGTGAGATATTTTATGATATTAATAATTAAACAGGAATCTCATTTGTCTTCCTCCTGCTACCCTGCTTTCCCCAGCACAGCCATGGGCTGCCTTGCATTGTGTATGCGAGGAGCATCATGCAGACTGACCAAAGGCCACCAGCTCTCTCTCCACCAGTGTGTTTGAACCCTGACAAGACAGCATCTCTCACCTTAGAGCTTGCTCACTTCTCCAGAGCCATTTTTCACCCTTTAGACATACAGAACTATAGCCAATTTCTTCACCAGTAGAAATGGGGGATATTTTTCTTCAGAGCCCAAGTATAAAGCAACAAGAGTAAGGTCCTTTGCCAGCCCTAAGTCCCAGGGCCCTTCCTGGCAGCTCCCATCAGCAGCATCTTGATTGGTGAGAGGGTTATTATTAAAACATCCCTTTCTCCATTGTCTGGGGCTCTGCCACAGCTCTGAGCCACACAAAAGCCTCTGGCTATGAGAATGACAGTGCTGGGTGAAAAGCTTTCCCCTCTCTGCTGCGCAATGGGTGGCGCATCCAGCAGGACTGGCACTTCTATTGCAAGGTAGAGGATTTTTAAAAGCATTTGTTTATCGTACCCATGTGCCACCACTTGATTGCCTGAAAAGCCCAGGAGGGCATCTAAACACACTATCTCCCAGACAGTGACAGTCAGGGCAGTCATCACTTGGTGTTAAGCAGACACCTTTGATACAGGTGGAAAAGGCTACAAAAGCAGCAATAAACCAGCAGCTACCCCTGCTGCCTGTTTCAACTTCTCAGCCTGTCATTAGGGGCTGCCATAGGGGACTGTACCACAAACAAGCAGCACGAACAAACACAGCAGGGAGCAGCTTCAGGTCCCCTGGCACGCTGCTGGCAAGGAAGCCCTCCACAGCAGTACAGGGCAATGGAGTATAGCTGCTGGCATCCCTGTATCAGCCAGAGAGCTCCTTTTCTTCCTAAAGGTAGTGATAAAATGTGGAGAAGGCAGTTTCTCAGTGCAAGAGAGGGAGAGCATTATGGTAAGCTTGCTTTTGGATTTCTCACACAATTCTTCAAATGCACCAGTTTCCAGTTATTCATGCTGGGAAAGATAACATGATGGTCTCACCTTCCATGGGCTTGTTTCCAGCTACTGCTTTTAAAGGTGGGAGAAAACCCATCCTGCCTCTCCAGAGAGCTGTCCACCCACCCTATCCCAACTTGTTGATATTATTTTCCAAGAGAAAACAAAGACAGAAAAATGATTTTATGCTAAATTTGATGTTTTCCTTCCTCTTCTGTTGCTTGGATGAAGAGGCAAACCCCAGAAAATTCTAAACTGTCCAAAAAGACCCAATATTCCTCACATGAACACTCTAGGAGAGTTTAAAGCAATGAAAAAATCATCCTGTTCAAAACCTGCAGACTGTCAAAACTCCTCACAGAGCCATTTTGACAAGCTCAGACTATAAACCATGTAAGGTTCACGGCCCATTAATATTCTCGGATGATTCACAGAATCATATCACAGAATTATAGAATGATTTGAGTTGGAAGGGACCTCAAAGATCATCTAGTTCCAACCCCTGCTCCCATGTCAGGGACATCTCCCACTAGATCAGGTGGCTCAATGCTCCATCCACCCTGACCTTGAACACTTTCAGGGATGGAGCATCTTGCAAACGAGCTCTCAGTCTACCTATAACTAGATTGTGTGAGATCATCAACCTTCCTGACAACTCTGTACGGGTAAACAAAATGTGTTTTTACTGTTTTGCACAGCTGATTTTGTACACAGTGAAACAAAGCCTATAAGGGCATCTCCCCTTGCAGCTTTCAGCACTACACAGCTCAGCTTGTCCAAACAAAACGGACAGGGTACTAATATCTGCGCATTATAGTCCCATGGATCCCCCATAGGGATCTTCACCCCCAGCCTGGCTGGCTAAGAAAATATCACCACAACATCCAGCAAGTCTTACCAGCGAATTTGATCCCATGAGCATTCATTGGAAGGAACTTACAAGCCTCACTTTGTGCTCAGCCCTGTTATATCACCTGGAAATATTTATGGAGAAGGACAGCACTTTTCCTGTATGCTGTGAGGCACTGTGAAGATCTATGCTTTGCACTCGTAAGTATTTTTAGGCCGTGTTGATGGCTGCAAGATGGACCAGAAGTACCATATGTCCCTCCTTACCCAATGGCCTGTGCTTCACAGCAAGATTTGGTTGACAGTGTAAGACAGCAGCATAGATCAACAAGGCTCTGGTCTCCTGTGAAACTACATCAATAAATGTACAGCCGAGACAAGGGAGTGCAGGGACAAAAATATATATGATTAGATTCCCGTTGGCTTGAAAGTTTCCCTGCACACTCTGCCTCTGGGCTGCATCTTCTCTATATTTTGCCAGGGCTTTGATATATTAAAAAAGGAAGGTGTCTGAGTCCACTCTAATTCTTTTCATGTGGATCATTTTTAACCAAGCTTTCTTATAAGAGCCATCCCAAGGACACCTCCTTCAGCTGAGCATGGGGACTGACATGCCTGCAATGCACCAATGACCGAAAAGTATAGGAACTGTGCAGAAAAAGGCTTCTTTCTCTGTATTCTCTCCCAAACATTGAGCATGACTGACTGCTGCCACTGCAGCTCCAATCCAACTGTACAAACACCCATCCCTGTGCAAGCTGGGGAGAGTCACTGTCTGGATGCTGCAGGAACAAATGGAAATATCACCTGGAAGAAAAGTGCATAAATAAAACCGATAAAAAGTTTTAGGACTCATGGAACGTGCATAATGTGCTTTATCAGAGATACTGGCTCCTATGCTTAAACACTGCCACTGGTTGCCAGAGAAAGAAAAATAAAAGGGCTCTTTTAAAATTATTACCCTGTCACTTAAGTCAACAACAGTGATACCATGATAGAAGCCAGCAGTTATGTCACGTTGTTTTATCACTGTAATTACATCAAGAACACAGTAACTGTCTGTGAGAGATAAGATGAGGGAAGCAGCTCTTATGAAGTTTCCTGTTCACAGCACTGGGATTTGCAGACTGGTTTGGGGTTTGGACATTACATTCAGTTGCTGCCCTTGAGCTTTGAAGGGCCATGTCACTGAAGAAATACAACCAGTGGGCTCCCCTGACTCCTGCTCTAGGTAGGTTTGTAGGAGTTATCCAGGTCAGTCCTAAGGGTCACAAAGGACCTAATTAATACAAATTGGCCTCTGGAGGCTCTCTGGGTTTCATGGGCAGCCCAGGCTCCTGTGTGTCTGCAGCAGGGTGGCACAAACACTCCCGTGTGGTGGTGGAGGAGAGAGTCACTGGGAAAGGCACAGAAAGCTCTTCTCCTGACCCCAAACCAACCTGCAGTCCTGTATCTCACACATGTGCACCCAAACCTCACCTATGCCACACTGTTCAGACACAAAGTGACATAATCCCTGTGAATCCCACTAACTCACCAAACAACCTGACACCCTCCAAATGCTTCCTTCAGGTGGCAAATTCCTAATGCATCATGAGGTTGTCACTATTTGCCGTTTTCTCATCCTGTCCTTCCCCTTTGTTTGGGAATTCCCTGCAATGAGGTTCCTTGAGAAACCTAGCAAACTCTCTGCTCCTATATTATCCTGACAATTCATCTGATTTTATCCCTCTTTCCCATGGATCCCTCTGCTTATTGTAAGTGCTGAGGCACCACAGCATACGGCACGCAGTACAATGGAGCCTAGAAAGCTGCAGTTTCTACAGCTTTTAGTTGTCAAGTGAGACTGTGAAAACAAATAGTAAAAATGAGTTTCAGAGAGTAAGTAGTTGTTCATCTGGTTTTTTTGATTTTTTTTTTTTTTTAAATAGCAAAAGACGAGATAGGTCATAGGCTATTGCAAAAAGAGACAAGCTGCCAGACTGGTCCCAAACCTGTTTTTCTACCACCCCCTCTTATTCATAAATTCATTGAATCATACAGTTATTAGGTCTTTCCACACTTGGACAAACAGGATTCAGGCAATGAGTGAGTACACACAAGCCTCTCCTTCTGCATTCTGATCAGCAAGTGTGTTTTGATTGTAATTTGTTGTCCTCTGTTTGTAGCAAGGATGAAACCTCCTGAAAGCTCTATCCTTTTCATCACGGAGTCACTGCTTTTCCAGGCTGGGTGGAGGTTGCCCTGCAGAGTCCAACACACAGACACTGACACCCTCCGCAGTGATGGGAGGGAAGGTCATCAGCACAGTGGGCACAGGCCCGGGAGGACCAGCGTGACACTGAACTCATCTCCTGCAGAAGCTGCTGCCCACCTTTCATTAGTATTATTCTAGGCTGCAGAGAAGTCCCAGGGGTCCCTTGGTGCAGTGGAAGATGGGTGCAGGGACCATCTTCTCTGTCAAACATAATGCAGAGGAAGATGGTGCTGGGGAAAACAAACCTCTTTACTATTTCCTACTCTTTCCACAAAAGTTTGAAATAAAATATCCTCTTGTCTGAAGTCAAGAGCAACAGTGCTGTTAAGGATGATCCGTCATGCCACAGAACTTTATCATAGTAATTACATCAGGAACAAGTTTACCATTTGAAAAAAGGAAGAAAGATTACAAGAAGCAATCCACCAAAACAGCAGCAGTGTCACAGCTGAGAGATATGCAGAGAAGAGAAATGCGTTACATGGGAGCGGCTGAGAACAAATTCAGTTTGGAAAGGGCAACAAGTTGCTAGATTGCATTTAGAGCACTGGTGAGCATGGCTGCTCACAAGGGCACTGTCAATGGTTCTGCAAGCACAAGGTTTCCATCTGCGTCCACATGTGCACTTTTGTTAACTACGCAAGTGGATTTCCAGAAAAACACAGAAGCACGCAGAGATTTTTCCAGATTCCTGAAGAGATTTGCCTGATCAAAATCCCTGACAGCTGCACGAGCTGGAACTGTCACACATCAATAAGGGATTGTGCTTGCATGTCCCTTGATATCTCAAATTAACAACACAACCGTCAGACTGAATGCTCGACCTGTCAGCAGCTCAGGGCAGGGACTGCTGTTGTTTTAAAGCCTTGTGGAAGCACACAGGGGATACTAAACTGGAGTCTTATATTGAGCCTGATCCCGGTATGGCAGGACCACACACCAGGGAGACAGCGTGCTTTCTTGCTGCAGAGAAAAGGTTCTGCATTACTGTAACAAAATTATCTTTTCCTCTTTTTTTTTTCTCCCTCCTCTCTTTGACTCAGCAAATTCTTGAGGGGGAGCATCACACAGCTCTTCTGAAATAAAATGAAGGTCATTACAGACAATCCAGTAGTAAGCACCAAGCTGTAATATCACTTAAGGCTGTTTCCTCTGCCCTGGAGTCACCCTGGTGTCTTGCTCATCATAGAAACCTCCTCTGGTCACCTTGTGTGACCCTCCAGGCATGTACTGAAGGAGGCAAATGTGGGAAAGAGACTTGGAAGGAATGAGCACCAGGGAAAACCATTTGGATCATCCTGATTCAAAGGAGATGTAGAGCAGGAAATGCAGAAGGAAGGAACACTCAAGGCAGCACAACTTGCTACAGGTTGATGCAGGCACTAAGGCTACTTGCCAAAGCTGGGCTCTGCAAAACTTCTGCATGCTGCAAAGTGCTTGGCAAACCTGGTTATTTCCACACCACTTTCACTGAGACCTAGCCCTGTCGTGTCTTAAGAGGTCACCGAGCACAACCAGGCAAGAGCAGGATGAGAGAGAACGAATCGCTGTCTTACAAAGAGCTACCCCTTCATACAGGACATGAGTCTGACAGTCGTGTGCAGGGCATGCTCTGCAGCTGTGCCCTCACCTTCCTTGGACAGGAAAGCACAGAATGAAGACCTGAGTGAAACAGGCTGTTGGCTTTTCTCAGGCCTGGATAAAATTGCCATACAGACTACAACAAATCATCAGCCCAGGGGCAAAGATTCCCCTCTCTTCCCTTCTGCCAGACTCTGATCTTAATCCTCTAAGCAATAATAAACAGCACACATCAGTTAGTAGACTCCAGTCTTACCTGCTGGCTCCTGTGAGCCTGGATCCTTTCCAGACCAGCTCCAGGCCATAGCACAATACAGAGAAAACACCCACTGCTGGGGAATTGTCCTATTATTGTGACAGATGGATTCACTCATAGCTCTCCAGCTTGATATTTCCACAATATCCCTTAAACACTGGTCAACTGAGGATTCCCAGCTCCTCCATACTCAATGCCCAGGAAAGCTCCTTGCCATGTGATACATCCTAACCAGAGCTGTGAAAACCCAAACCTTCTTATCTTCAAAGTGCCTTAGCTCAGTGCTTAAACAGAGCTCCAAGTGTGTAGATGCAGACATTTGCTTTTGCAGGCTGTAGCTTGAAAGACACACGGAAGTGTGGAGTTCATGCCTGAGTAGAAAAACTGAAAGCAGAGCCAGGGCCGATTTTGTCCAGGAAAGGAGCCCAACAGCTAATTCATCCTCTCACTAGGAAGTCTTTGTTCATGCAATTCCAGGCAATGCTTTAATAGTTATGAGGAAGTCCTTCAAAGTTGTTATAATTGGTGGCGATAACTTTTAAGCGCCCAAAGAAGCTGGCAGAAAAACAGGTAGATTAGAAATAGAGTCAGAACAGGTGAGAGGGGAGTTTTAGGAACAAGTTGCAAAGGACAAACACTTTTCTTTTGTTGTTGTCCGATCTCCTGTTTTAAAAAAAAACGTCAGGAGAGCAGGAAAGAGGCATTTTTCTTGTGTGTGTTTGCAGAAGGCAGAGGGTGTAGGAAGTCAGCTCTCTAGCAGGATTGCTCTGTTATTTATTTATTAAACACATGCTAGACTGAGATAGGATTTATTACACAAGATGTCAAGTAAGTGGGGAGTGTAAACAACCACGCCTAATAAGAATAAAATGCAGATGAGGAACCAATTGTCCGGTAAGCAAGCTTAATTTATGATACCCTGCCCCAAAGTGGCTTGAGATATGATATGAGTAGTTCTCCCACCTCCATCAGCAGACCACCGCTGCAGCTCTGCTGCACACCAGTGTTGCTAAGGTCCCATCACCTCCAGATCAGGGCTGTTAAGAGTATTGGGCAAGTACTGCTTGCTGGGGCAGAGGAGAGGGCAAGTTCTCCACAGAATTTTTTTTTTTGAGAGGCAAGAGGAGAGATGGCTTACCCAGCAACCACATGTGTTTTTAAAGCCAGCAGTGTGTTTACCCTAGCATTAAGATGGGTGAATACTAAAGGGACAGATATACCAGCGATGCACCTGCCAGGAGAATGGTTTTTGCTTCCCCCAAAACATCAGATCCTCTCTAACACAGCAGAGACCTGGTTGCAGACTAAGTTAAGTTCTGTCTGCACCTGGATACGAAGGACAGATTCAAGCCTATGAAGCCTTTCTGGTCTTCAGTGCTTTACAGCTCAAGTACTTAGCTTCTATAGCCCACTGAGCTTGTAAAAACAATGTCACATCCCCATAACAACATCACTTGGACTAACCAACACTGTCCTGACAGCCTCTGGTCAGGGCCCAGACAGGTTGACAATATGCTTCCCATGCACATCCTCTGACAAAAACAGAAGCTCTCAGTACCCAGGGCTTTCAAGCTGATACTTTCACTCAGGCTTTAATCTCCAAAATCAATTTAAAGCAAAGCAAATAAACCCAAGGGATCCTCTCCCCCGGGTTTCTTTCAGCTTCATAGGCAGGAGAAAAATTATCCTTCATAATATCACATTGAAAGCACGTACTGCAAATGGCTGTCACTCAGTCATTAAGTGCAGTTTTGCGATTCCACCTATCGCTCTATGAACCAGGATGATTTGTGCATACTCGATGCAGGAGTAACATACTGGAGCATTCTGCATCCCTTATGAAAAGCCATTATAGATAAAACAGCCAGATCCCTGATAAGGCTTCAAAAGGGCTGAGACTGTATTGCCTTCAAAAATATTGCCAATCCCTTCCCGAGATAAGTTCCACTCGAACTTGACTCGCACCCAAGCTCAGCGAAGCTCGCTTTCACACTCCAGAGCTCTGCTTCTCACTGCTATGACTAAACATGTCATCTCGTCTGCAAAGTGAGGCTGTATGAACAGGGAAGAGGCAAAATGCAGCTCTTAGAGTAAAATGCCTCTTAAGTCCCAAACCAAGCAGATTTTTGCGATCGCCAGATGTAAGGCACAAGTTGTCAGACCCGGTGGGTTTCTACATGACATGAAAGCTGAGTCACAATGGAAATTTTAACTCAAGCCTTCACCTTTTGGTACTGCCAGGTGTCACCTCCTGTACAGTTTGCATGCAGCACTGTAACACAGCAGCGTTGAGTCATCCCATTCATTGTGTGTCATGCTGTGACCAGTCTGCCAAAATTACTTGTGTGGATCTATGTCCGATTAGTTTGTGAGTCACCATTCACAGCGAGCGGCTAGCCTCAACTACGACAGCTTCATCTCTCATCTGAAAAATTAATGCCTACTTCTTGCTGCAAGAGAATGGTCAGCTAAGCCATACTGTATGCCAAGGACTGGAGGAGAGAGGAGTGTAACCTGTGAAGGTTGATGGTAAGACCTGTATTTCACTGGCACATTTTAGGACTCCGTAAGCACTGCCACAGTGACATGTCTCTCATGCTCCTTAACGCATTCATAATGCATTTCTGAGCACTCCCCTCAACTATAGCTGCAGACACCAGCTTGTTAATTATACTAAGATAAGGGGGAAATTTGGCAATTAAACTCCAATTTTTTACATATGTCCCTGGTAGCCTTTTGATAACGCTGTCTGCTGCCTCAAGGCAACATTCCCCTACACAAGGTTTCCTGGAGACCCGCTGCTATGACTAAGCCTTCCATCGCTGCCGTGTAATCACAGGCTCACACCAGGAGGTAAAGCTGCTCAGACTGTGGCAGCCATTGTAACTTGAACTTTCTTCACAGAGCATCTTAGGATGACTTTCTCTAGCTGCTGAAATCTCAACAAAGCAGCTTTTAATGACTCTGCCAGCAGGAGCTGGTGGAATTTTTTGCCCCTTCATCTAGGAGAGATGAATCTCAAAGATCTGTATTTGTATATTGGCTCTGGTGGTTACGAAGGTTTGATCACTGGGAAAGGATGAGAGACAGCAAAGAGCAAAGCTTGTCATTCCAGTCTGCTCACTTGCACACCAATCCTCTGTGAGCACACACAAACATGCAGGTAAGTGTAAAGCCAAGCTGATCCTACTCCTTGCCAGTCTATGCCTATTTGAATGAAGTTAGAGGCCATTAGGGTAACGCAGGTACAGTATTTAATTACTGCTTTACTTACTGCCAGCAGAGACCAGCCAAGCACAGAGGACATCCTGCCACCCAACTCCTTGCCGAGCAAATAAGGTGTTTTCTGAAGGGCCAATATCTTCTGCTGTCTCACCTGAGTAAATTTTGAAGTTTAAAGCTTCTTCTGCTTTCATCAAATCTGCCCTCAGAGACGAGTGGTAAATTGGGATTGAGGAGAACAGGGGGGAAAACATGCTTAATTAAATAAATTTAGAAACATCAACTATCATGTTTCTTTTCTGAAGATCAGGAGAAAGAGGATGGAAGAAGTGAAAGAAGAAATAAAGGCCTTTGCTATTGCACAAAGGGGCCATCAAGGGGCCCAACTAAATTTTCATTATATCCTGATAATCACTATAAAAGGAAAGGGCAATTCACCACCTCAGAATAATGAGGAAAAACATTCAATCTGAATTGTCCATAAATACCCTGTGCTTGGAGGCTTTGCACTGCTCAACATTTAAATGGCACTTTAAAAAGAAAATAAAGACATGAAGGAGAGGGGAATATGCACCCTTAGGGGTAAATACAGCACACCTCAGGAAAAAGCAGAAAAACAAAGATCTTTGCATCCATTCAACTTCATGCAAGCATTTGCCCTATCAAAAACTAATTAGCAATGGAAAAATAATGCTTCTTCCTGTTGAAATGTCTGTAAGTGGTGGTTTGTTATAAGCAGCATTCGCTATAGTGAAATTTGACTATATTACAGTCTGATGAGCATGTGCCTAACCTGTAACTTTTGTTAGTGCTACACAGGCTGCTGCTCCCTCCAGGGTTCAGACCTCTCTCCACTCGCTCTAACACAGCAGCACTTAAAAGCCCCTGCTGCGATCAGGGGTCTGTTGTACAAAGCGCTGTACAAATATTCAATAAGAAATACTCCTTGTTCCATGAGCAGCCAGCCAAACAGGCAAGACAGACAAAGCTAGGAGGAAAAATATCGTGATCTCTACTTTTTTTTTGTACCAGAAGCTGAGCCACAGAGAGGTGTGTACTTAGAGCTGATCTGCTGTGCCAGTGGTATAATCAACATGTCTTTCTTGTTTACCTATACATGCTAGGAGGGCCTGATGCCTTTGTGATTCCCCATGTTAACTGCACAGACTCCCAGCATTTTATTTGTTCAGATTTGACAACAAGCAGCAAACCCAACCCCCCCACTCCCACACATGCCACATCACCGGTAACTGTTAGAAAGCCAGCTAAATGAGAACTGAAACACACCAGTGGTATTTAAACAAATATTCAAGCTCTTGTAGTTAGAACAGAAATAAGTCCTTAAACTCATCTCCAATTCTGTCCATCCTAAAGCTCTCTTCAAAAAACAGCTCTTGCATCCTGCCCTGATGGGCAATAAAATCAGGTAATTCCAGGATGTGCCGAGTGAAAATTTTTGCAGCAGTGTCACCTGCCATCTCCCTGCCATGGGATCACATGATCCCAGTTTAACTTTCCCTTTTACTATCTTTGCACCAAGCAGTTCACCCTCAGCCTGACTCAGTACCAGCGAGTGCTGGAAAAGTCTGAGCTGCAGAACCCATGTCAGAAAACAAACCAGTCACTGGAGTCACCTTAATTTATACTTCCCATCAACTCCTTCCTCTCCCATATCACGCATTGTCCAAAGGAAAGTAAAGTGGATTCCTTGAGATCTCAAGAGATACACTTCCCCTAAGAAAAGAAAGGGAACTGTTGCATATGGTTCAGCTTAGGGTACAGGAACCAGCCCCTCTGCTCTACCGAGCCATCCCTCCATAGTCTGTAACTGCATTAAAGGCTTCATTCTCCAAGGAGCAGGCAGGAGAGCTGATAAGTCTAATAATATCAGTCTCACCTTTCTTGCAATTACAGGAGGAGCCAGGGGCTCTTATCAAACTCAGCTTTACCTTATCACCTCTTCTCTCCTTCCCTCTTGCTTCTGACATCCTCTCCTGTAGGTGTTTCGCTGTCAGCTTTGCACAGACAGATGCTTTACAGCCCTAACAAGAGCAGACAAACAATGTATATATCTGAATGATTAGCTGATAATCACAGATGCAGTCTTTGCCAAGTGTTTTTTTTGAACACAGAAGCCCATTTCAGCCTTCCTTCACCCCAGGATCCCACTGCCAGAGCCCACAAATCACATCACTGTAAGGAATGGATGAAAAACAAAAATCCAGCATGTATTGTCTGCCATCAAATGGCTGCTAAATAATGCAAAGAAATGAAAACAATTTGGCTTGGATGATTGATTAGAGGGAAATTGCTCATACCTCCAAAGTGTGGCACTTCCAATCACATCTTCTTCCATTTGTCAGCAAAGAAATTAAGTTACTCCACTGGCACGGACCCTGTGCTGTCCTAGTAGCTAGGTTTGGCACACTGTGTTGCTTTGCAGTAGCTTCTTGGCCCACTTTGACATCTCACCTTGCCCCACCAGCACTAGTCAAGCAGTGGCAGCCTGGGACATGAGGTTCAGCTCCAGTTTTACAGGCTGCAGAGACATAGCTCTTCCCCGAGGCAGTTCTCCCAGCTGCTCCCATTAATCCCTAACCAAGCTTGTTCCAATCAGCACAAAGCTTTTGCAGCCTTGCAAAAGTCAAGAGGATGCCCAGCACCAGATTTTCAGTCCCCTTCAAGAAGGTCTTCCCAAATTTGGATCTCCTTCCTTCACCTCTGTGCAACTATGCAATTTTAAATGGAGATGTGACCTTCAGATCTTGAAGAGTATCAGTAACTGCCTCACATATGAAAAAGCACAGGGAGGAGAGGGGTACATTTGTGTCAGTAAAGAGCAAAAAATACTCCCACTGGCATAAAAATACTTCTCTTCCTCTCAGCTCCTAAAATCTAGCAACAAAAGGGATCTCCTGGCCCTGGACTCTGCTATGACAGCCGGTAGTTCTCTACAATCCTTTGAATTAATTTAGCAAACTCTATTTTAAAAACAAGTTCTGATTTTTGCCCCCAGCATTCCCATTATGAAAGGCTGTTTCAGAACATCGCTGTTCTGACAGTTCCAAACTTTCTTTCAATTTCCTGCCTAATTTATGCCTGGCCAGTTTTATACTCATGTTGTTACACCAGTGGTGTTCTGTGGTTTAAAGAGTTCCCTTTCCTCCTGATGCTTGCTTCACAATGATATATTAACAGAGCTGTCACATAAGGCACGTTTAACCTAGTTTTACCATTAAAAGATAAAGACTTTATCTAATTATAGATGGGTTTTTAACTCCTCAAGGAAGAGGCTGTGGTTTTATACTGTGCTTAATTATAGATATGTATGGCAGAAAAGCATTTCATGGGATCATCAGAGGCAGGATCAAATATACTTAAATAACTATTTGTCTTAATAGTTGTTTGTCTAGCCCACTCCTAAAATTCACTAAGAAAAGGGATGCCACATCTTTCCTAGGCAGTCCAGTTAAGTGTTTTACCCCTCGAAGGATTAGAAGGGTTTTCATAATAAACATCTTAAATCACCTTCAATATGAACTCAAACACTTTCTTTTTCTTACACCAGTGACCATAGAGAATAGCTCCTCATCAGCCTTTTTAGAAGTATTAATGTGCAGGACGACTGCATCCCATTTCCATTATTTCTCTCTTAAAATAAACAAATGCAGTGCCTTCTATCTTTTTTCATAGGTCTTGTTTGCCTAACCTCTTAGCATTCGCTTTTTATTGTGTTTTGTTGTGGGGGTTTTTTTCCATCCCAGACTCACTCTCCAAAATTCTTACCAAGTGTAGACAAAGTTTCACATCAGTTCTAGACACTCTCACTTGGCTGAAGCTCTGCCAGCCCCAAGCAGGTTGTAATAATTGCCTCGCGTATCTGGCAAAGAGCACTCTTGTTAATACAGTGTTGGTTACAATGAGTTGTTTCGCAGCAGTGTCTCAGGGTTGATTCATATTCTGCCTGTGAACCAGTGCAACCCAGGTCCTCTCCTCCTGCACTCCTGCCTCATTGTGTATTCCCTGGTTTGTGTTTGTGTATTCTGCTTTGTCTGCCTAAGAGGTGTGCTTTGCACTTGTCTTAGTTTCATCTCTCTGCTTTCAGGCAAGATCTCTCATTTGTAAAGACTGTTGTAAGTGTCGGAGCCTTTCCGGCAGGGTCCCATATTTACCTGCTGCAATGACAGGCAGTGTTTAAGACTTCCAGACAACGATTACATAAGCACACTGCCCTCCAGCTCAGACAGGATACAGATGCAATCTCCACACTAGTTACATTGCTCTTCCAACTAGTATTTGGGTCAAGTTGGCACAATCCTGATTTTTAGAGACTATTTCCCCTGAAAAGGATCATATACCTTCTCCTGAGCAATCTTCTACCATAGCATCACCTAACAACATTCCACAAGATCTGCCTTTCAGATCTCTTCTCCAGCCCCCTAGACCTCCCCATCTATCACGTGACACTTTCTCCCTACTCTATGGCTCCACTCACCCCTGCCAATACCCTAAATCAGCCACAACTTTGAGGTGGGACCTCCACGTCCTTGAAGCGGTCACAAGACACTGACCAAAGCTGGAATACACTAACGCAAACTTTAACACAGGTTTCTGTTAAAGATATATTAAATAAGGGGTCAGAAAAGAAACTTACCTTCTGGTCATTGTGTCCCTACAGCACAAGGTCCTCTTCTGCTCTGCTTCCTAGCAGCCCTGCAGTAGCTCTCTGCACCCGAGTGTCCTTTTTCCCACCTCCACGAAGGTCAGCTAGAGAATGGAAAAGCTCTTGAGAATCTCACAGCCTGCACTATCCTGGGATGAGTATATTCAAGAACTAGATTTCCAAAAAACATCTCTGTAACAGAGATTCTGTGATTTTGTGAACAGAAGATACTCAAAGAGAAAGAGTCCTAGTGTCCACTCTATGCCTTTTAGCAGAAAAAAATCCTCAGTGGTCAGGGAATAAGCAAAGTAAATGCTTTTACCACCCAGCCTCGTTTGTTTGTTTTGACAAAATTTCAGTTCTTCCCTCCCCACCACCTCACAGTTCAATTTTGGAAGGAAGGGCAAGGGTCTTTAAAGCTGGTGGGTTGTGAAGAGCAATGCTTTCTAAATTACATTTCCCTGAATGACACAGCACTGTCCTGGCATGCTTTCATCTGAGGATTTCAAAGTACATCTCAAGCCTGTTACCTCCCTTAGAACTGCACTGAGGTATGGGGCCATCACAGTCCATGGAGAGATTGCCACAGGTCATTCCTTTTGGAGATGAGACCAACAGAAAGCTGATAAATGCCCAGCTTACAAGGGATACTAAACTCAAAGCCAGAACTAGTGTGACAGCAGGTTTAAAGTGGTTGAGACTTGTCTTGTCAGTCCTCTTAAGGATGGCTGCATCTGCTCAGGTGTGGGGAGTTAGAGGCTGAGTAGTTGCATTCTTGTACCTCCTGGAGAAGCCTTCACCACAGAATGAGAACCACAGTCCTTCCCCAGAGGCCATCAGCTGGTTATCAACCAAATGATTGAGAGAATTATCTCAGTGCAGCTCAGCACTGGTGTTCACGTGCCTGTAGTGAGGGAGAGAAAGCAGCATATCAGCAGAAGCACTGGGCTAAACGAAGCTAAATGAAATCAGGTAGCACCACAGCTCCTGGTAAGAGTGATCCTTCAGGATTTGCCTGGAAAGCTGCTTTGAACCATGGCTGTGGACAGAATGCTGATTCCAAGCCCAGCTCGCTCACCCATCGGCATTTTCCAAATGGCATTTTCTCGTACTCGCTCAAGCAGGGCACAAGCCTCCCCCTTTCCCCCTGGAGTTGCCTACTCTCATTCTCACATCTGCTCCCCATTCACGTGAACACAGGGCAGGATCTTTCCTGCTTGCCAGAGGTGTGAAGCCAATGTAAATTACTTTCCCTTTTGCATGGAGGGAAAGTCTTATTATCAACCTGTCAGATCTAGACAGCTGCCAAGATGCTTTATAAGAAGAATTAAATCAGGCTCATTCTCAACAGATAGATTCTTGTCCCTCTTCAGGGGCCCCATGCAGGGCTCTGGCCTTTGCCAGCAGCAGCAGTGTAAATCAGCAGGTTTTTTTTCCTCTCTCAACTGAGCTTTATTAGTCAAAGCCAAGCATGTGGGGGAGACTGCGGCAGCATAAAGCAGTCCCCTATCATCAAACAGTAGGTCATAAGAAAATTGTTTCCCAGGCTTTCAGCCAGAGACACCTCACAACAAGCTGACAGAGGAATTACTTGATTTCATCCTTGAAATGCTGCCCTCTCCAATATTAGAAACTGGTGGTCAGTAGAGACCAGCATACCCCCCCACAGCTGTTGTCATGCTAGAAGAGACGACAGTACCGTCACAGATAAAAGAAACAAAGAGGGAATTTTGCATAACAGAACAAGATTATCTGTTTTGCAATCCAGCCAAGACATTGAAAGGAAACACATCTTTCCCTCTCTGGCTTGGTAGGTTCCCTCCACACATCATGGACTCCAAAGTGGAAATTGTGGTCCTCGCACTGCGGTGGCAGTGGTCAGGTAAGTTATAACCATTGCTTCTGTGGGACACTAATTTGCTCAGCTGATTTCTCCAACACTGAGTATCATAGCTCAGTCAGTTGAGGATAGGGCTAACAATGCTAAGGTCGAGGGTTTGATTCCCATTCTGTCCCCATATGTTGCCTGATCTAGTCGAGAGGTGGAATCCCTGGCGGCAGGGAGGCTGGATTAAAATGATCTCTAAGGTCTCTTCCAGCTTAGGCCATTCTATGATTCTATGATGATTCAACACATTTGCTTGTGTTAAGAGACTTGATGAGTTCCCAAGCCACAGTTATGAGGCTGGCATTCAAATCCATGTGAAATTCAGAAACTTCAGTCTCCATAAGCCACGTGCATTTTGTCTTCCCCTGCAGGCGTGCAAAAAAATTACTTAGTGCACACAAATAAAATTAATAGCTCCTCAGATCTCTTCTCACCTTGTTCCCCCTAGCTGTGTTGTGGATTTGATTTAATGTGGTGACAAAGCACTTTGCTCTCTGAGGCTGGAGTCCCCCTGGGTATTCTCTGCTCTGCAAGGTTCCACCTATTTTGCATTAGCTTTGACCTAATTCTCAACGAGGTCATGCTGGTGAATCGGGGGCTATGCAAGAGCAGCTGTACTGCTCTTGTCTTTGAAAGGTTAGCCTGAAGTTAAGGGCTTAGAAAAAAGGGACAAAGATTGGTAGTCATGTCAACCCTTTCAAAAGACACAGGCCCAGGGATGGCAATGTTGGCCTCACCGCCAACATCAACACACCCTGCATGATCCCACACATTTGGCAGATGGCAGCAGGTACACTCAGTGAAACAGAGTGCACAGCTCATGTCCAGGTCTTCAATACGCTCCTACACCTAATTCTAAAGCAAAAGGTTTCCAAATGGTATGCACGAGTTTGTTTTCCCCCAAACACGTGGACAGGATCTAAACCCAAAGGGACAGGAAATAGATCCAGAACCAGCTCTCACCAAGCATAAAAGAAAGAAAACAAGCAACAACTGAAACGATTGTGGATACTTAATGTAAGCAGCATTAAGAAGACTGGGGGAGAAAATGAGAAAAGGGCCTAGAAGATAAAAAAATATTACAGTTGTCTTGAAAGCAAGCTGCAATTTTGTGCCATAGATCCCGGAAAGACCCAAAGATGCAATTCTATGGTTCTATGTCAGCAAATACTCCACTTCACTCTCTTGAACACAGAAGATTAATTCAGCCCTGAGAAGGTGGAGATGATGGGCAGTGAAAATTTCCCTGGTGATTTCTGGTGTGCAGAAGGCAGATATGACCAGCTGAGATTGTTCGCTAGGGTGCCCCTGGGTGACATGAATGCCTGGATGAACCAAGGGAGCATGACTTCAGAAAATGGCAATAGTTCAGGTCAGCAAATCCACTTCATGTAAAAATCCCTCCTCTCCCTGCTTCTGCAGTCATCCCTGGTCACCTCAGCATCTCCTCTTCCCTGGAAGGAAGAGCCTTTTTCCTCCTCAAAGTGTGAAAACCTTTGAGACAAGAGAAGTAGCAGAAGCAGAAACGATACAGACATAACATTTTTGTTCTCTCAAAACAAAAAAAAACCCTCAAAACCCCAAAAGGCAATTTATAGCCAACAGCTTTTCTGACTAACTTTGTACCCCAGCTGTGCTCCTCACTGCCTTTACAGCAGCAATGCTGGCTGCAGCTTTGTGGGGGAAAGTTTTATGAAAGTCAGAAGTGAAGACAATGAAAATTAAGAGGTCGCAAGAATCTCTCCATGTCTCATCACTTCTGCCCCACTCCTATAGCCTACAAACTGGGATATGGCTACGCAGGGTCACAGCTGCATTAGCGAGCTCTGTGCAAATCACACAGGCACACACCCACTCCCACGGAAACATGCTGCTGGCCTATGCTCATGATTTATCTCATGTAGAACTGACACATTTTAAAATCTAATTATTATCACAAAGCTCTAAACATCATAGAGCGGACTCTCAGCTTTTGCTCATCAATGCCCAACTGCTTCCAGTGATCTCTGCTCTTGGAGCAGCAGCTTGTTAGCTGCAGGAACTGTCTGTCATTTTGAGCTCTGGAACTAACAAACTAGATGATGTTCAGCCCAGGATTTGACATCTCCCTGCCAGAGGCTCAGATTTGATGCCCAAATCTGAGTCTGTGACATTCTGGGTATTTGGATTCTAGTTCCATGTGAGCCATGACAGCCTGTAGCTCTTGTCAGTCAGTTCATGGCCTGGAAAGTAACAATTTCTACTGAGGATCAATGGCATTTGAAATGGGATCAGGTAGCTGTATGCAAATGAAAGAAAGAAATCCCACTTTTTGTTTTGTACATAAATAGGCACTGTCCCACATGAGCCCTGATGCCAGGATGCCCTGCTTTGTCTGCAGCATGTTTGGTCTGTCACCGAGAAGGGAAGGCCAAGACATCCTCGATTCCTCCAGAGTTGCTGCTCCTTTTGAGCTGGTTGAATTGGGACTGTCCATAGAAAGGAACAGTTCAACTGCAGTTTTTACAGTCCAAGTCCAATAGGAAGTCTCTTGTTGCCAGTGTGCTCTCAGGAGTCTGCAAGACATCAGCCTCCATGCAGGCTGGTTGGATGCTTCTCCAAAATCAGCCTACACACCTTGGCAGCACAGCCTGTCACTTATCCCTTGAAAACAACCCCACTTGAGAGCTAAAAATAGGTGGTATTTCTTAAAAGAACAAATTAATTACTCCTAAACTTCTGCATATTAGAAATATTAAATCCCTACAGCTGCCCTCAAATTGGCTTTTTGCTTTCATTTACCCGTTTCCACACACATCAGTGGTGGCAGAGACTGGCATATCCAGACAGTGCCTTCAAATTCAGTGGGCTAAGAACCTCCTTAAGCCACAGATGGAGAAGCATGAAGGTTGTGCGCAGAGACTTGTGCTCTGTTTATTGCTCACAGATGAGCAGCCCCAGCTGAAACAAGAGCATTCAGCATAACCAAACACCAAGGAATAGAAGTAGTTGAGTTTTTTAGCAAATCTAATTCAGAACCCTTTCCCTTGTTAAATCTTTTTCCAATGGTCATGGGCAGCACTGAGGTCTTCATGGCAGTATTTAACATAGTGAAATTTCATGCCCTGGAACTCTGGAGAGGAAAAGGAAAATAAAACATAAAGTTGCTCTCTCAGCACAACACACTAGCACTACCTAGGAATTTGACTGCCTTGTGTAGGAGCCTTATCCATTAAGTACCTTTCGTAACTTCAGCAAAAGCACTCATATTTTCAGAAGCATGAAATGAGTTGGTTTTTTTCCCTCTACTTCTTGCAGTTTAGCTTTTGTAGTGTGGAAGATGAATGAGACCCAAAAGCCAAAGATGCTTCCAGTGACACCAGTGTATCTTCCCCAGTGAGAAACCACATTGGATCAACTCATAGCCAGTCTACTAATCACTGCGAAAAGAATATTTTTGTGAATGCCAGTCTCCTTTAAGGTCATGCCAGCCTCCACTCGAATGAAAAGATCTCAGTGATTTCACCAGAAGCTGGATCTGGTCTGCAACATAAACATCTTTCCATCCAGCTGCAGGAACCCAAGTCAAATCTCTGAGACCTTATAATCTCACTGCAAAATATTACTTTACATTTCCTTATGGTGCTTACCTTACCTTACGGTGCTTACCTTACCTTACCTTATGGTGCTTAGTCCCCACCCCCCCAAGATGCCAGCTAGAACAACTTGCTTGACATTTCTGAGCTTGGTTAAAGCTCAAAGGCCGGGGAAAAAAAAAGAAAAGGCAACAAATTTCTTATTTGAACTTCAGCTCTGGTTCAATTACAGCTTGGGGTAAAAGCTCAGGTTGATTTCATTTTATCCCAATGGCCTATTTCTTTTTTAATCTGCCCCCGTCCTTGCACCTGTTAAATAGTCTTATAGAAATCAAGAAGGCATTAAATCTGCAGTCCCTCATTAAACAAGGCTCAGAGGCCTTTCAGACCCAACACAGATGTCTCTTTATTTCAATTCATCCATGTATAGTGGGGCCTTCTGTGACTTTAATCAGCACCATGACACTACAATAAAGATTACAAATTAAAGATCGTTTTTGAAACCTGGGCTGGTTTCCCTGTAATAGAAAAGCGTAAGTTTAAAAAGGTGAAGAAACACTCACAGCACCGTGTTGCTATCAACAAACCATCCCTCTAGCTCAGCAGTCTTGGGTTTTATCACACACTCACAGAGCTCACAAGATAGTAATCAATTCAGCATTTTGCTAAAGCGCTTAGTCAGAATGGGAACATCTGGAGTTGAGATTCAATTGTCCAAAACTAGCTGCCTAATAATTAATATTGCTTCAAATGGCTCTTCTATCAAGGTGTCCCTCCTGTTTCGCCAGCCATTCCCTTGTGGCTTGGATATACTACTGAGTAGCTGCTTAACCCCCAGCCCAAGCTTTGTATAGAAAAAAATGGAGACAGCTGAGCTGGAGAACTTACGTTTCAGCATTGCCTCAGGCACATCCACCAAGACTATGTATGAAAATGTCACCTCACTTCAACAGCAACAGAAAAAAAGACAACCATACCTGAAGAAATGTTCTAGAAAATCCTAAAGCCTCAAGAAGATTCACTTTCAGTTCTAGTATTTTACAACTCTGAAGGGTCTCATTCTTCGGTGGCCTTTGGGCCTCTGGTGCAACTCAGAAAAGCATCTTTTGCCATCAATAGTCAGGCCAGGCTTTATATCTCTGTCTAGTTTGTATGTGCAAGTTCAAGCTCCTCAAGCATAAAATGACTTCTGCGTAATTGCTCCACACTTAGACAGTGGTTGCTGCTCCTTAATGCAGCCCTAAAAGCATGTCCAATTGAATTGCAAATCTTTCACTCTTACCCTGAGTGCTGGGCAGCAAGGGAGTCCCTTCAGCTGTCTGAAAAATGTCTCGTTTCAAAGAAACTTTGCTTTCTAGTTACGGGGAAACAAAATAACTAGGCTGGAGGGAATGCACAGGCTCTACATCAAGCAGGGATCTGTCCATAAATATTGGTAGATCATACACTAAGTATTGATAATGAGTAGCTGGATATCTTCACTCAAGAAACTTCTGGTACTTCTTAACTCTAACTGAATTTGTCCACTATTTTCGTACTTTCATTTTGGTCCAAACCATGTTCCTCTGGCAGGTCTGCATACTGGTTTGGATCCCTGTCTTATCGTCACAAGTCTGTCCCAGGGCATCATTGCCCTCTTCGTTGAGCTCTGCTCTAAGGAAGGGTAAGAAAAATCAAAATGCCCACACAATCTGCAAGTCCAGCTAAGTCTATTTGGTTTCAAGTGCATTTTCAATCTCTTTAAGCTTCCAACAGGGAGAAAGGGATCTGATTCTATTCACACCTCTTCTACTATGGCTGTGGAAGCATGATGTTGACTTTTCAGCAAACATAGCCCCATTCCTCAGGGTCTCTGCATTGCTTGCTTAGCTGAGCCCCATCAAATTATGTTCAAATCACACCAAGACAAGAGAAAAATCAGAATGTGCCCCTTTCATACCTGGCTTTTTTATTTATTTGCTTCTAATAGAATTTATCATCCAGAGGAATTTCAGTTTTTACAGACCTGCTTCTTTTTTTGCCCTCTGCAATTTGGGCCAAATCCTACCACTGAGCTCTGCTAAATTTGTTGTAAGATTAGCATTGCTGTCCCCAGCCTGGTGGGGATGTGACAAGTAAACACTGCTGAGCTGTGCCCCGAATCCAAGCTGAGAATGTCGAAAGGACTAGGGAAAAGAGCTGAGGCATCGCAGCCCAGCTCCAGCGAGCCAGAGACTGGAAGAGAATGAAACAGGCACAGAGCAAATACTGTCCAGACCTTGCATATGAAGAGGGAGGTGTGTTCCACCTGCAAGGCTGTTCGCCCCTGCAAGCTCCACATTTCTGGACACTGACCCAGAGACTCTTCTGGATGCTCTGATCTCTCTGTTGAGAGACATGCTGGAACCATCCGTCCCTAAATCAGAACAGACACAGGGCCAAAAAGAAATAGAGGATGACAATGGAAGGTCAAATGGTCAGGGGAGGTAAAATCACAAGGAAATAAAGACAAACGAGGCTTTTTATTAGGCCCATTCTGATGATGCACAGGTGGGAACATGACAAGGATGGCTCTGACATGTAATTCAGGCTGGCTGTTGCTTAGAAATGGCTCCAAAAAAGAAAAGCAGCTCTCCTCATTTCTCTCTGGCTGGAAAAATCAGCAGTGTAGAGAAGAAAGTGGCCAGGAGGCACTACCTACACAGGCCAAGCGTTTAGAACTTTGAAACAACAGCGAAACAGCTTGGGTCACCTCAGGGAACACGTTTGTGGGCAAGAGCACACTTCACCAGGGACTTCTACCCTCTACTTAATTTAGAGCAACTACAGTTTTAAATAAGCGTCTTCATCACAGAAAAGGACTCCTTCAAGTTTACTACTCCCAAAGGAGATATCAGGCAGCAAGTGGGCAGAAAACAGTTCCCTACAGTAAGGATACCACCCTCCCCTCTTTCACTGCACCTCATTCTCACCTCTCCTTCTCTCCCTATCTCCAAACTCGAGTGGAAGAAATGAGCTAAGAAGCCTCCTATTCCTGCGGCTCGGGGTCTCCCTGCAAGGTTCAGCCCTCTCGTTCCCTTATTATACTTGTTATCTTTCTCATTATTATCCTGATGCCTCAGAGTCTGTGTGAAACATGGAGGACAGATCGCATATGGAAAACATAAAATCAGAGAATTGTTTAGGTTGGAAGTGTTCTTTAAGATCATCAAGTCCAACAATTAACCTAGCACTGCCAGGTCCAACAGCAAACCATGTTCCTAAGCACCACATCTAGATGTCTTTTAAATACTTCTAGGGATGGTGACTCAACCACTTCCCTGGGCAGCCTGTTCCATTACTCTCCGGTCAAGCTGGCAGAACTCGAGCATCCTTTCTTTACACTCTTCTGTATGAACTGCCACACCATGCTCTGTTTGCCCCTCATCCCAGTCCCTAGTGCTCCCTGGCGAGTTTTTTATACGAGTGGAGGGGCTTGCCCACCATTGCTCCTGGCCTCACCCATGTCTCCTCAGCTGCTGCCAGCTCCTGGCATGTCTCTCCACTCCCCGGAGGTCCACCTGGTTCAGGAACCTCCTGCCCCATGCACCACACTGGAGCACTGGGCTGTGGAGCTGCTCTCCTCAGTGGCTCAGGGCAGGCAGTGGTTACAGAGCTTTTAACTCCCCACTGAGACTTAAACACATTTAAAGACTGAGTCTTTAAAGGACTCAGTCAATACGTGGAGGACATACACCTTGAAGCATATGGCACATGTGCTGACTAACACTGTAGATAATGTCAATAATAATGCTCTATGGCACACACAAGCTGCGCTGCTCAGCCTTCCAAGTGAAGAATTCAGTGCAGACCTGGCTGCTGTGTCACGTTTTTAATGTGCAACATAAAAATAGAAAAGATGTAATGGATTTATGTTTTCAAATAGGCTTCTAGCTGTGCCACCTGCAAGTCAAGGAGATGTGACAGGACAAAAACGAAACTGTTAGGTCATAAAAAGTCCAGAAGCCAGCCAGCCAGCATTTGATAACCCAGGTCTCTCTCCTCCAAGGTGCCAGTGCATCAAGCACCTTGCAATCTATGGAAATTCTCAGGGTTTATTCTTGCAGATTGCTACAGCCAGCGAGTATCATGCTTTTGGAGTAGGCTCAATAAATTGCCTCTTGGTAGGGAATAACAAGTCCTGGAGACAAATCAATAACTGTACCTACTATCTCAGCCTTGGGAGACTATATTTATTCTCCATATCAGTTCTAGAGCTGAGACTCGCTGGCTTCCCAGCCCTATGAGTCTCACCCTGAAAGTGATTGCATCTCTCAGATAAGGGATACCCAAGCTGTGGGTTGATTTAACAGCTGAGGTTTTGTGGTTGGTAGTGGAGTGAGACTTGTGGAAGATACTTGGCAAAGTAAATAGTACAGCACAGCCAACAGATAGTCTTCTCCCTTTCACAGCCTCTAATGAGCCCTTTGCTTCTTATCAGAAGACCAAGGGAACAGACATCTCTCCAGTACAAAACTGACCCCTCTGAGGACCAGGAGATGAAACCAGAAACAATGAGTTACAAACATGGAGTATTTCTGAATTCATTTGCCTGCTGATAGGATTCAGGCCTTATTCCAACCTGAAAATGGGATATGCTTCACTAGTTTTAAATCACTCAGCAGGTGATAAGTGGTTAACGCCTGGAGCCCTGAGGTGCCTTCAAAACATAATTGCTTATTAAAATAAAACAATAATTAAGTGGAAGACACAGAACCTTGTGATTTCTGAATACTGGATCATTTTTATGAATCTCTGAGGCTAGGAGCTGACAAGGTGTAGCCACAAAGCAAGGGAAACGGTCTGAGTGAGACGTGAGGGTATGCACTGCTGTGCCAGCTGAGGAAGGGAAGATGTGACAGGACTTGAGAGCACCCCTGGAAAGGATGCTCCAGATGCCACCATGGCAAAGGCATACAGAAGCCATTCAGGTTTGCACCGAGGGAGACAAACTGCAGGCTCAAAAGGACCAAAACCAAGACAACCACGGCATCTTTTCAAAGTGCTGGGTAAAGAGGCAGGGGTTTTACTTGGTAACAACTCCTGCTTTGTTGTATGGCCATGGCCTTGATAATATGGATGGAGGGTCACAGCCTCTCAGTTCACTTCGACCTCCAATTAAATTGTTTCAGTAACTGCCACTTAAATCAAGCCCTTCTGGAGCCAGTGTAAATCCAATTGCTCAGCCTTCTAGCACCATCCATCAGTAATTGATCTTGTCTATACAAGGATCTGTATGCCAGAAACTCAAACAGGACATCCCTCACAGAGTTCTTGATATCTGAGGTGCCAGAAGATGAGTTAGATTTCTGCATTCCCCCTTCCTTCTCTCCTTCCTCCTCTCCTGCACAGAGACCACAAGCCTCCATCTCTTCTTCTGGCAAGATGTACCAAACTCTACCTCCCCCAAGAGCTTTGGTTAGCTGGGGTAGAAGCCACTGCACTAACAGCCTAGTAAGCAAATACCTGATTGTTTGCATCCTCCTCATCAGTATGAGCTGCATAGTTTTAATCATGCCTTTGGGCTTAATACCAAGTTTTTTATGGCAAACTGCAAGAACATATCATTACTTACAGTGCTGTTCTAGGCTGTGACTCAGTCCTTCAGCTCAGCAGGTGATGAGGGACTCATGTGCTACCAATTTCCTGTGCCCCTGGTCCTCATATGGTGACAAACTCCTGCAAGCCCCAAGCTGAGAATTGAGAAAGCATCAGCATAACTTAGGTCCTAAACTTGCACCCTTTCCAGCTTTGCACATGCCTTGCAGATATAATCCCACAGAAGAGGAATAGGAATAGACAAGTGAAAGTGTTACCATATACCCTCCAAACACGTCTTGTTTTATAGGCTCACCATAGACAGTAGCAGCGAGCTGGTGTTAGACGCAGGATGCTGTCCCCTATACCCCACAGAGCATCAAGCTCAGTATCAAGCTTTAAAATATCTTATCTTAGTCCAACCCCAGGTACCACATTAAAAAAATACCTAGTGTTAATTGGCCCTTTGTTAACAACCTCAGCACAGTGTCAAGGCTGGGCAATGGGAACAGTTGTCTCCAGAGTGAACTTCTTACTCTCCCCTTCCAGGCCAGGGTAAGGATAAAACCAGGCTCTGCTGTCTGCCCTACAGCTGTCCCCAGAGCTCCCCATGCTGGCAAGAGATGCCAGACAATTTTGGTTTCTAAACATTTCCACAATAAAAATGTCTTCCAGCACTTCGGCAGATCTCCAGCCTCAGCGAGCAGGGAAGAGGCAGCACGCAGCTAAATGCAGAGGCTATTTTTAACCTGGGCTCATTTCTTGGGGAAGAAATTATTCATAACCTGTATGCATGCAGTGCATCGGATACTAGACAGGCTTGGCTGCAAACGCTCATGGAGGGAGCTGGCAGCTCCCTCCTTTCTGCACTGGGAAGCAAGGGCTCTTCTCGCTGTCTTACAAGGGACTGCAGGAAAAGGCTGAAGGTGTGATGTTACCTGTGTCGTGCCCATTTGTGCAGTGGCTGCTGTGGTAGGAGAGGAAACAGAGGCTTTGAGGCAAATGGTAATTCTGGCACTAGCTGCTCATCTCCCATTTCATCCCCACTCAAGACATCCTTGGACCTTTCTTGCAGCTCCTGCTTCTTCTGTTCCCTGCAGCCACACCATGACCAAACTGGGTCCTGCACACTCCTGGGAGGTCCTCTTCTAAAACACAGACATTAGCTTAACCTAAGGCAATTCACTTTTCTCTCCACTCTTTTCTCTACGTGGGAAAACTGCAGGTTTCCTGCATTTGGAAACCCTTTTTCTAGCAGCCCTCTCACTTCTCCTACCACTTACATCTTTTGCTATAATCAGTGGTCAAATACTTCTGGTCCAGCAAGGGCACAGATCACTTTGAACTGCAATCCTGATAATTGGGTTTGGCAGGCAATATTTGGCTTTAAGACCTTTCTCATCTTTTCGATTTCACTTTTATAAAGTATATGCTCAAGGATTTCAACTCTGAAGGTAAAAAAAAAAATTATGATCATCTAATCTGACCTCTCACTTACCTGTGGATATAAAAATTCACTCAGTGCTCCTTTACTGAGATCAGGAACTCCTGGTTGAACTGGATTGCCTCATTCAGAAAAGTGATCTGAACTTGATATATTGGATTTAAGTAACAGAAAGCTTACCACATTCCTTAGGCAACCACCCCAGGGGTTCATCATCCCATTGTTAAAAACATCCACTTGTTTCCCAATTGGAAATCAATGTTTGACAGAAACAGACATTGGATCTTGTTATGTCCCTTTCTCCACTGGTCTAAAAAACCTCTTAACATTTGGTATTGTTTTGTATTTTGCCCTGAACTGTGAGCAAGCTACTCCTACCATCTGTGATTCATGCCAACTTTTGAGCAGAGAATACATTATAGATATACAGCAGCTTTAAAAGATGCTGGTCCAGCATCAGTCTAAGCCCAAGCAGTTTGGCTTTCCAGTGTTTTTCTGCTTGGAAAGCCCCACTTCCATGCCTGTTCCTAAGATCAGGCAGCTGCTTTCATACCCTTGTATCTCAGCCGACTTGGAGCCGCTACGTGCCACTGACCTCATCCTAACAGCACTTTTGCTCATATTAAGCATGAAGGCCAGGCTAGCAAATGTGCTTTTGGTTTGTATTAGGCTAAACCTCTCGCCACCTTTCCAGCTCCAAAAAGCTTGCGATGCTGTTGTAAAAACATACAGTTTGGTTTAGCTGCTTAAAATTAGACTGCAAGTCTCTAAGTCCCTTGAGATAGATGCATGCATTGGGGACAAGGGAAGAAAAGAGAAAGAGACAAAACTCTGGAGTCAGACAGAACACTTGGGCTCTGAGCTTAGCTCACAAACAATTGCAAACCATGTTTTCAGTCTGCCACTGATGGGCTCCTGGGATCCACGGGCCACTTTTAAGAGGTCATAAGAGGTAATTAAGAGAGAAAATAGAGTCATAAACTCTTGCAAGAAAATTCATCGTGGCACTCAAAAGTTTGGGGGACCCACATTGCAAGTGGGGATAGGACCCGTTCATTATGGGACACGGGTAAAACAACACAGGCAAAGAGGAGCTTATGCTCCTTTGAGTCCATAACAAAGAGTTTCAGCTTCTCAGTGGAAAAAAAAAAAAAGTCACATCTCAGTTAAGAAACCATGGACACTCCAGTTACCACCAGAAACTAAGTGGACAAATAGAAGCATCTAATCAGAACATAGCTTTTATCAGTTGCTCACATCAGACCAACAGCCCTCACATGTAAATTCCCCCAGAAATAACACTAAAGAGAAAGAAAAATGTTGCAGGCAGCACAGAAGAAACAATTATTTAAAGGGAATCACACCCAGCAGCACATCCTACAGCTAAAGTCCAGAGGGAAAGATACCAAAAAAAATCCAGTCAGAAAGGCTCATCTCCTGACTCCAGCAACTCTAAACCAGATCTTCCTGCATGGGTCTCTTATGTATGGAGGAATCTAAGGCAGTGATGAGCTGATGCCCTGCAGCTGGGACACTTTATCTCTTCCAGGCAGCTGAGAGGATTGCAATTGGTCCCTTCCTCCCAAATTTCTTCCACGAGCTCTTCACTTCAGCAAGGAGAAACACATCACACACTGAACCTGCTTTTGTGTGAAGGGAGATAGTACAGGTGGGATGGATTAACCAGAATATAAGTAAAAAGCCTAAGTAAAAAGCCTAAGGTACAGCAAAACAATAATAATAAAAATTGACCTGTATCATGAGCTCTTAAAAATCTCTCCTCTCTGTCTTCTGATGCTGTGGTGAATGCACATGTCCACCTTTCTTAGAGCTATCAGTCTCGCACTGCTAGCCTGAAACTTCTTTTCCTGAAAAAAAATACGAGACAAGGTTTTTGTTTTGTTTTGTTTTTAAAACATAAATTTTGTTATTCCTCCATCTGCTTTCCCATCGGATGGCACATATTTGCAAAGCAGCCCTTGGAGGCAAGGGAAAAGAAGGAAAGAAAGTTGTCGTGAAGAAATCCAAAGTGATGGGAAGATCCTGGGGTAGCTGTTGTAATTTATAATCATCCCATTTAATACGGATCACTAATGCACAGCTGCTGAGCAAAGTTGTCCAATATGTTTCTGTAACAGCAATAAAGGCCTCTGAGGTCATCTTGGCACCTACATTATGCTACAAAGAAATTGTCTAATGGCAGAACCTTGTGTAATCTTCAGTATTAACCTCTTTCTCTCATAGCCAGCCAAGCAACACAGCTCTCTTGTTTAGAAAGCCTCGAGCAAGAAGACCCAGGGAAAATGGATGAATAAATCCAACATGAAAGTCTTTTATTGTTGATCCTAGATTTATATCAGGAATAATCTGTTTTTTCCCCGGAGCAGAGTACTAGGCCCATGACACAAATCAGGACTCACCTTAAGACTAACAATGTTTCCAAGTAAAGTAGTCCAGTGTCTCTGGAGAAGCCATAAAGCTTGGAAAGTAGTTTAGAGAGATGGCTAAGGAGAGCTGTGAGCATGAGTTTCTCCTTCTAGTTTCTAAAGCATTACCATCACAAGCCGAAATAAGACGACTTGTGCCTCAGAAGTCTAAGAGGTATCTGCAGACCTGAGGTCATGTGCAAATTGGCCCTGTCTGACAGCCAGATCCCAGATGAAAAATCAATGAAAGCTGTAATTTCACTTCTTAGGGGGTCTACATGAGAATTTCAGCTCTTAGGACTTCTACTTTGCTAAGCCTGAGTCTCTGAAATTGGGTCTGAAACAGGCCTCAACACTTGCTCGTAAGTTCCATAACCTGCCTGGCATCAACCCAACACCAGAAACCCTTGCTGCTTCTCCTGAAATTTGGCTCAGACAACACAAATCCCAGCTTCAGGCTAAGTGAATATTCTGTGAACCATTTATCAAGGCTGACCTGAGCTCCAGTTTGCAGATTATTTGTTTTCCGTGGGAAGAGACTACCCAACCTCAACCACATGACCTGAAGGCTGGTTCTCAGCTAGAGAGAAGGTAAAGCCTCTCAGTGCCTGAAGTCATGAGAAGTTTGGGAATTCTCAGACAAATGTTGTAGTTGGCTGTTGGCAATCTTTAAAAGCAATCAACTGTACATAGAAGGTAGAGCTTGTAATTTTTTTTATAAGTGTGCTAAATACATATAATTAAATAATCTTGTGTATATCGGATACTACCGTAACAGAGCCTTACAGAAAAGCTAAGCTTCTTAGAAACCTCCCAGAAGCCTCTTCAAGAACACAGAAGTGGCAATGAACTTTGAACACTTGTTAATACAGATCATGCTGAGATTGTTAATCAGAGAAAGACAAAAAAATATGGCTAAGCAGGCACCAGTCTGTCCACACAGCCTTCACCAATTAAAAGCAAAATGGTCATGTCAAGGATAAAGCAAAGGGTTCCCAAGATATTACATCTTGTCTAATTAGCAATTGCTAAGAACCAGTGAGCATTTTGATTTGGATGAGTTTGAAAAACTCCTCGTTAACAAAACCATATTATAAATGGAAGTTATTCCAAGAGATCATGCAATTCTTAACTAGACCTATAATTCAGTTTGAAGAACCTAGCTCTTCCCCAATGCCGTTACAGGTATTGACTCATATTCAATTGCATTTTGATAGTTATGGTTTGATGCAGAAAATGAGGAAAGTTTAAATAATAAATCTACTTGACTACTCCTGATGTCTGTTTGTGGTCTCATGCTTCAGTTAAGGTCACCAGAACAGTTTTGACCTTTACCACTATGGGTTTCTTACCTCTTGATCCCTGCCTACTGCCAGACCGGTAACAGCAGTGGGATCCAAAGATTTTTGAGTTTGGATTGGTTTGTTGTTCCGTGCTTTAATATCTACTTTGCATTTGCGACCACAGCTCTCAGCTTGTGCCTTTGGAGCCTGCAATCCTTGCTTGCACTCACAGCTCAGCATTAGGCCAGCCGGGGACTGTTTGGCTTCCAAAATCTGGACTGACTGCAGGCAGTCTGATGTCACCATAGGTGGTTATGTTACTACAAAGTTTACCCTTGCAGTTATTTTCCTAGCTACAAGAGGGTGACATTGTCACACATAGCTCAGCATTAATACCATTTTATCCAGAAGACAACCTATTCCCTATTTCAATTTCCTCATGGTACTCATAAGGCAAGAGAAATTAGACAAAGTCTACAAAGGCCATAGATTTTTGAGCCTGAACTTGAAAGTTCAGGGAGCTAAGATCCCTGTTCTAACAGTACTTCTAATATTTGCCTCTTTCCTAACCACAGTAAAATGGGTTTATTTTAAACTCCAGTAACTTATGGAATAACTCAGTCTAATAGTTTTCCTTCTGAAATACAGCTAGAGTACACACATGACATATGTTGTGCCTGGGCCATTTTCTCTTATTTCTGGGAGCTGCTATGAATGTTGTCCTGATAGATACTTGGTTCCATCATACTATAAAAAATCCTTGACAAATTCAAGAGAAAAGCATCTTTTTCTCCACCTCCCTGAATGAAAACATCCTTATTTGGATGTCACAGCAGAAGTCTCAACACCAAAGTGTCCAGAAGAACGAAAGTCATTTTACAGATATTGGTAGGCAAAGAAGCTGAGAACAGGAATTTGTGGAACCACTTTAGAGAGTATGTAAAATCCTTGTGGGAATTTATTAAAGCAAACAATGCAGCCATTCTGTAGCTTTTGAGGTATAGAGAGGATCAGGTCTTCAGCCTCTTTCAAACTAGTTTCTGCACTTAAAATTGTGCTTGTTTTCCAAAAAACTGGCTGCAGTTACTGTGCCAGACCAGGTTGGGTTGTGACTGACTACATCATTGCACACCTAGCCTCAGGATAACTAGATGCAAAGGCAGATTGTTTCATTTTGAAAGTGAAAATTGGAATTTTCTACCCCAAAAAAATGTGATCCTTACTGTCTCACCCAGTAAGTCAGCCAGTTTTGAGTATGAAGCGAGGATCAAAAAATGGATCAACTATGACTGCTTCTAGTATTCATTGTATAAGCACCTTAAGTGAGTCATTATTGTCATTCTTGTACTTCAGTCTGGACATAAAAATATGTTACTAGCTCTGTAGTTCATGACAACTTTTAGTTATGCCTGGGACAACTCTGAAGGAAAGCTGCTGCAACTGTCTGAGTTTGATTTCTCTTCTATCCTTTCTCAGGTCCTTTTCAGTTCTCTTTTTTTTTTTGGGGGGGGGGGGAGCAGCTGGATCCACATGTTTTGCTTTGTGCACCATTGCCACAGCTGCACGTTGTTTGTTCCCTAATTTCTGTGCCTGCTTCTCAGACCCCAGAGCATCACTCTCCCTGCAAACACACCCTGAGCACCCAGCCTTGATCACAGCTGTGTCTTTGACTTCCTTCTCAGCCATGCCTGCAGCCCAGCAGCTCTCCCACCCTTCCCATTGTACCGTACTAACTTATCTAAGTCAACAAGCCTTTAGGTGTACTATTTGGACGCCCCTTCCCAGACCTAACTACTATATATTTTCTTGCTGTGTTTGAAGCACTGTTCAAACTCACAATCATTTCTCATTTTCTACAAAAAGAGCTTTTAAAATCTGCATCCCAGTAGCACATCCTTAGCTTTCAATTTTTCTTGCACAAGGCTTCTGTGGTGGAAAGGACTTAGCCAGTTTTTGAAAAAAGTTTCAGTATTTGGGTTTTTTCAAGATAACTAACAGTAAGACGTGGACTGGGATCTTGGGTTGTACGCAGCACTGATGTTTCTGCCTCCATTTTCTTCATATCCATTCAGCTGTAACACAAGAGGCAAACACACTCCTCCATCTCTTTTCGTTCCTTGTGCTAGCATTTGCTCAGTTTTTGATTTGAATTTATGGTAATCACTTTTTTCAAATGCTTGTTCGCAGTGTTCTGTCTTTATCTTCCCAGATCAGATATGTTCATCCTAGCACAGCCAGGTCATGATCAAACCCATTGACTGTTAAAGCACCAATTCATATTTATTAGCCTGAAATGCCTGGCCGTGCCCCAGCAACTGGGATACGGAGCAGGATCCCACTGCACACATGCAGGCACATGAGTGGGACACTTTGCTCCAGACCCCGCTCAGTCACCAGCACGATTTCAAAGTTAAAGGTCTGATACCATTTGTGAACTCACCTCGGTTTATATGAGCACTCAGAGAGTTAAAGCCAGCAGTTTATTTCTTTTTTTTTTTTTTATAGTGACTGTGCACTTCTCAATTTCTGTATTATTCACACCTCAACAAATCTTATTTCATTAGATTTTGGGAACTGCAACAGTAATTTTGGTGATTAACTTTAAATTGGTGATAATACATGAGCAGACATTAACATAATGTCAAAACAATTTTGTACAATTGTTACTTAACCTCGGTCAAATCATTTCCACCCCCAGCGTCCTTCCAAATGGACCTTTATTAATATGACACAGACAAACACAAGAGCAGCCTGGGTTTTGTGCAGGGAAATGATTAAACAAGAACACTTATCAGAAATGATCACACAGGGTAACAAGGCAGCAGGGCAGATCTCTGAATTCTCATATTCTCAGAGCTGCATCTGGCCTTTAAAGGAACTACATGAATGAGCCCTTGACAGGATGCTCGGGAAAGGTGCCATAAATTGTCTTGCCTGGATGACAACGAGCGGAAGCTCAGCAGCAAGATGTTTAGCGTCTTGCATTTATTATACTCAGGTGATTTTGAAGCTGATAGATGGGCATTAATTACGGTGGAGACTGAAGATCTTTATTTCTATCTTGATGCCACAGCTAAACCTGAGAGAATGCATTTTTTAGGGCTGAAGTTCTCCGTGGCCTCTTCAGTCAACAGACAGACCAGAGAAAAGGCAAAAAACCCCACAAGGAGTGATGTGTCAGGGACAAGCTGGTGCCTCACACAACCAGGGGATGTGTTTACTCCTACAAAGACCCGCTACCTCCTCGCTGCAGGAAGCCACTCATACAAGCTCTGTTCATCACTGCGCTGGAACGACATTCCCATCATAAGCTGTAATTGTCAGAGAATTCTCCTGGCCTTTCATCTCCTTAACTGTCAGGCGAAAGTCAAAAGCTTCAGCCTGGTGTCCAGCTTTCAGTCTCACTGGATTTCCTAGGGCCTTGTCTTGCAATTCCCACAGCTGATTTTACACTCAGTAGATTGGCTCCCGCTGGTGTCAAGGGGAGCGGGATAACTCCCTCGTTGCTGAAGCTGGGGCAGAGGGGTGCTGGGCTTATTGCAGTCATGTTGGGGGACTGGCTGGCCAGGTACCTACTTTTCACATGCATTTGATTGGAAAATCATTTCCAAAGCACAGTAAAACCTGGAAATTGGCTGAAATTTATGGCTGAAATGGTCCCCCCAGCTGGGCCCATTGAAAGAAAATAGAGGGTAAACGGGAAAAAAAACCAAACTAATTTGTCAACCAACCAGCTTTTATCCAAAGTGCAACCACAGAGTGCTGTTGGCTGAAGAGCTACTTTTCACTGTCTTAGCTCAGATGCTTCTCAGATGACTGGTTTAACGTTAGTTTGCATAGCCCCATATTCTTCAAAGGGAAATCCTTCTCACAACTTCAGCTTGGTGCCAACACCTGGCAGTCCTTCAGGTCTGGACTTTAGAGTGGTTCCCATCAGCACCATCAAGCTCTGAAAATGTCTGAAAGTTTGAATATATTTTGCTCTGTATAACCTCTTCTGTGTCCACCCAAAGACACTCAGGTTCCCAAGAGATGAAGCAGCAGATAATCACCTTGCAATCACTGGGAATGTATTCGCAAATCAGCTCCTGCAACTAAATTCACTCCTGAGAACCTTCCTTTAGATATTCAAAGTTTAAATATTCAAGACCAATGATTACTTTGACAATGTTTACTTAAATTCATTTTGACATTTATTCCAAAAATGTAGGGGAAAGAAAATAAGGAAGAAAGGACGAACAACTGTTCTGCTTTAGTTCACGTTTTTGTTAGAGATTTCTTTTTTTAATTTAATGTAACCAGTCTGAACGGAACATAATAAATCTGAGAAGGTAATAAACAGCTCATAAAAAAATCACTTTTCAAACTGTTCCTAAAACAACCTCGCAACAGTTGGTGCCATTAATGGCTCACTGGAGGGATCAGAGAAAGCTTAGGTGAGCTGTGAGCTTTAGGGTAACAAAAAGTGCTGGTTGTTAGCACAGTGCCATGGCTTTACATTAGGAAAAGTCAGTACCAATGCATGTAGAAAGCATGAGGTAACTATTAAGAGCTGTTTGCTCCTTTCTTTGGCTTTGATCGCTCCCATTTTTCTTTGTAATACACTGCAGTTTTGAAGGTTTTGTCTCTTCCACACAGGCTCTGAAGTTCATTGCGAGGTCTTGCAGGAAGTTGTTTTGTCGCTTGCAGCAGGTAGAGGATATGGCACAGATGTTTTGGGGAATCATCTGGACTGAATTTCTGCTAAGAGGTTGGCAGTGATGTGAGGAACAGGATTCAATGCACAGGATGGTCTTTTCTCCATTGTGTTAATAGCTCCTTTTCCACTGGAGACCTCTTCTGTTTCAGACAGATGTGACCAATGCATATGCATTTATCACATCTTCGTTTTACCAAAACCAGATTTTGTAGAAAAAAAAGAAGGCATTTATCCAAACTCTCACAGCAAAAAAAAGTGTTTGGTTGAGAAGAAGCCCTTGTTACTGCCAACAAGCCCGCAAACAGAGAGACCGTGCATTAAACAAAGAATCGTGTTGTCTCTGCAAGCAACCGCTCAAGGAAGGAGGAACAAAGCATGAGTCACCGTGACGTACACAAGCGAAATTATGAATAATAAGCTAAAAATAAAACGCTTTCAAATATAGTTGTGTTCCTTCTTCTGACTGAGGAGCATTTTCCTCCAGGGAAGATGATACCTTCCTATCTCAACGGGGCAGCACCGTCAGCCACACGTGGAGCCCTGAAGCAAAAAGAAGCATCTCTGTCCTGCAGCTGCAGCGCAGGAATCGGAGCCTGCCGGGTGATACCAGTCACACTCTTCCCGGGGATGGGGCACTCTCCAGTTATGGCATTATCATCACTCTTCAACCCTTTGAAAGCCAGACATCACCCATTTCGAAAAGGTACCCTTGGTGTCAGCTCTCCCTTAAAAGGAGACGCAGCATTTTGTCAGACTGTCAAAATGTTACATTTTCAGCCTGCACTGAATGGAGCCAAGAGTTCAGTATTAAATATCACCGATGATAGTCTTTTTCTCTGATAGGTACTGTGAGTAGCTAATAAGAATACATGAGCCAGGCTGTCAGTGCCATGAATCTCCTCCTAAGCTTTTTAGTGCAGTGAAATTTTACAATGTAAATTGCTTCATCCTGAGAGATGTCCCAGCAATGTAACAATACGAGCGCATAAATTCCAAGGTCCTTGCTTGGTTTTCACAGCTTTTACCTAGTGTTTAGCCACCTTGCCTAAGTAAGGGCAGGGTAAAGCCTAGGCAATTACTTTAGCTCTGCTCCTATACGGTTGAAAGAACTGGTAGCTCTTGATAACACTTGTAAGCATCTAGCAGCTCCTGCTGGATGTTACCCAGAAGGGGAAGAAGTCAAAAGACAAGGTGGGCTCTTTTAAAGCTTATTTGCAAGCTTGACTGTCTCTCTCTTTTTTGTCTATTTTTGTAAAAATAGGAGAAATCACAGACATTCCTTATGTGTGCCGTACATCACCAGCCCAGACTAGGATCCAGCCAACAAGACCCTGCTAAATATTTGGAATTGTACCTGTACTCCAAACCTGGGTCAGGCTGATGTGCAAACCTAAGCAACTAAGAGTCAGCAGAAGCAAAATATCAGAAAGACAACACTGGGCAGGACTGGATTCACCTTGAGGTAGGGGAGGAAAAGCATCAGCAGTTGGGTTGTCAAGAGTGTAGTGCTGCTCCCCTTGCTGTTCCCCAGGTGTAGCAGGAGCACTGAGATAGATGAGCGTGGAGCAATCACAGCAAGTGTCTCATGAATATCTGAAGATATTATCACAAGACACAGGAGTCCAGGACACTTCTAAGGCTGTGAGACACTCCTCAGTGAAGGAGATAGCTGTGCCTTGATTTTGAAGACTAAATGTTGCCAGCCTCCATGGCTGGGAATGGGGTGGCTCTCAGATCTTTAAAAGGAATGAGGAAACAACAGTGGTGTCTAACTTGTCTTTTTTTTACTAATGAGCTATTGGAAGTTGGTTTTGAGCCATACACTTTGCCCTCATTATAACTGTGTTCGCATAAGCTCTGCCTGTTGTAATGAGGAGAAATGTGGACTGATATACAGTTTTAATGAGATACAGTGTAGATAAAAACCAGAAAGACTAACATCTGAAGCAAGACCTCAAAGTGGCGTAACAGAAATAGGTAGAGAATTTGCCTCAACAGAGAAACCTGGGTAGGAGAAGAGGAAACAACAATTTTCATGTCACAGGCAGAACAGATAAAACTTGCCCCCCAAAACTTAATGTGAATTCAAGAGGCGATATCTAGAAAGATGTAATTCACCAAGGTGAAAGGAGGGAAGCTAAAAGAGATCCAGCAGCTAATGACATTTAAGAGCTGAGAAGAAGTGCTCACTGTTGACTGCACCAATGAGGAACAAAAAAGCCAGCAGAACATTTCTTTTGTTCTTGTCTCATATCTTTTCATGAAAATTAAAAGGGCAGTTTTCACAGCTGGTGAAGGACTTTTTCCCCCCCCCCCCCCCCTTCTCTCTGCCATCTGATGCTGTCTCCACTTTGAAAACAACAAATTTATGCCTGAAGCTGAACGGGTAAAAATTGGCCTCTCTTGCCTGTGGGTATTTTGCCATGAAGAACAGCAGGATCTGATGAGAGATTGCATCCAGATCAAATCAGAGAATATTCAACAATGTCTCTGTTTTTGCAGGAGACTCTTCTGAGCAGTGAGAGGAAGCCAGGAGCCAGAGCCCAGCTGGGTGCGCCTCAGGATTCTCAAGACAGTCTGTGCTACAAGGGGGAGAGAATGTAGTGAGACTGTTGGGGTCTTCTGCTTGTATTCCCTGAACCCAGTGTTGTCAGAGTGAGAGATCGGCAGTCTGAACCCAGGGGGAAGAATTTCATCACCATGCAACTATGTTGTGCCTCGTGATGCTAAGAAGCAGGGTTAAAACCTGTGTGAGTTCCCACCTGCTCAACAAATCTCTGCTCGATGGTGATCTGCTGGTGCACGACAGTGTCCTCTCATCTTTGTTAGCATCATGTTTCTTCTAAAAGCATCAGTAGTGAAACATTCACCAAGAATTACCCAGAAATTTTTCCCATCAAGCACCAGGACAGATCATGAGTCTTCAGACAAGTAGTAACTGGAGTTACTGGGGCTCTTTTCTTAACCTGGTTTTACACCAGGGCAGCATTATTGCTTTCTCCTTGTGCTTTGCACCTGCTCAGATGCATACCTGCTGCTTTGAGATGTGCACAAGCATATTTGTATGGGGAGCTCTGCAGCGGCCATGTTCGGAAGATAAGTCTTGCAGCCCTACAAACTAGAGATCTCTGATATTATCTTCAATGAAATTTTAAACACTGCAAATATTGATACAGCTGGCTCAGCAGCCCAACACTGACTGGATCATGCAGGTTCTGGCTATGACTCAAAATGATTTAGTCCCTATGTGCGTCCCTGAGAAGGTTTTTGTCCTGGGATGACCGTGGGCTTCAGGAAGTCCCGCACGTGGATGTTTTTTTCTCCCTTAACTCCCAAAACTGCTCTCATCTCCCTGACTGTACAAAACTGTGGCCAGATTTTTGTAGCTTCTCATTAGGAGAGAGGAAGCATGAACATTAAATGCAGGCTGCTTTCCGCAGTCCTTGCCCAGCTGCAGCTCTTAGTCTCAGAAGCTTGTTGTGGTGCACTCCCCAGCAGCTCTGCCTCTTGGGATGTGCTCCTCGCTATGAATTGCTCTGCTGTGACAGTGTTTCTCATTTTGCAATAGGACAGCCAACACGATGTTTTCACATGAAGAGGAGTGCACTGTCCCTAGACGCAGCATTTGGAAAATGCAGGATCGCTGTGTTTTATTTTTCATCATTAGATGTGAAGGACTCAAAACTGAACAGTTCTGAAGGGTTTTGTTATTGCAGATGCTGTTGGTTTGGGATGTAAAACCATGCTCTGCTTTCCCGCATCCCACCTGGAATGAGTTAGAGGAGGCAGACAATGAAAATGCTTCTTTGCTAATTTTTCCCCATTTAGCAGTCATCAGAGAGACACTGGCAGAAAGTCGGTGCATACATTGAAGTTGGTGCAAATGTGCTACAGTGTGTGAAATAAGGGTGAGTGCTTGTATATGTAAAACGCATAAAGTGTTGATCAGGCAACTGAACATCAATATTCACATGATCAAGGGATGCAGCTATGTGCATGTAGGTGCCTGAAGTGTCTCAACGTTTTTGTGTACATCTTTTATTTGTGTGCATGTATATGTCTGTGCTCCGGAATATAGCAGGGAGGAATCATGAAGAGTCACTTCTGGTCTAAGAAAGGGTCATTGTTACTGCCTGTAGGAGTAGATATGTGTGCTTCTGAAGCTCAAGGCTCTATTTACGTATGGGTGGAATACCTAAGATCTTCATGGCTTCTAAAGCCTGCATGTGGCATGTAAGGGGGGGGCAGAAATTAACTGGGTTTAGATTCAGTTAAATGGAGGGGCTTTGCAACATTGACTGTGTTATAAGACCCAGGAATCTGTGGCATTCACTGTCAATGGGACTAAACTTCCCTTGGCCCTGTGACAAATCCCCTTTAGCAGTGTCCTGACCCCTTTCAGACTTGCGGGGATGGTATTTGTCAGCTCTTGCAGCATGGTCTCGATGTTGGTACCTATTCACTTCTGGAACATTTCCACTCTTGGCTAGAAGCTGTTAAAAATAAAGGGGCGGTAGGGAGGGGGAATGTATCACCTAATTGATTAGCTCTGTGAATCACAGAGATGCCAGCCTGTCAAAGAGTAAATCACTGAAGCTGTCTTTGATGTCTCCTTCGGTCAAGGACACACCAGCCTGCTGCAAATGTTGTCTTTCCTTTAACGTGCTTTCTCTCCTCCTCTCTCTCTTTCAGACTTGTGCATGTGCATGCAGGGATTTTTTTTCCACTGAATGCCTGCAGCTGCCATACCTTGTGTTTTGATTCCTTCAGCAATTACTGACTAAGCAGGGTAGGGTAGGACAGGCCTGCAGAGAAGAGATTAAGAAAGAATGGGAAAGGTAAGGAGGGGTATTTGAGAGACTCCTCAAGGGATCTCTCTCCTTTCCACCACGGTATTGTCACTCACTCTGAAAAATACCTCCCACTGCAAATAGTAGGGCTGTTGGTACAAAGACTTGGTCTTTTTGTGCTATCTAAAGAGCTGTTGGTCGTTCCTTCCCATTTCCAGTGTGGCTGGAGATACACTGTCAGTCATGGAATGCTAAAAGACTATGATGATGAAGCTTTTGTGATGGAATTTCAGCACTCCCAACAGGAGCTGAAGCCAGAAGCCACAAAAAAAGAGTGCTATTCAGACAAAACAGAACAAGTTAACCAAATTCCTCTGAATTTCAAGCCTGGGCTAGTTCCAAAGCTTCAGAAACTGTTATAAGGCACATCTGATCTTGCTGCCAATACACACCACATCTTGTATCACGTGCTACCTCGGATGGAACTCTACTCCCCAGGAATAAACTGCTCTTCTTTGGTTTCTTGCCAATGCCACCTGCACAGCTCTGTCTAGGTAAAGCAACATAGTGAGAGTGAGCATTGGCTCAGACAGCGAGTCGGATCTGGGCCAGGCTGGGAGATGGCCTGTTAGTAGCTGTCGCTCGCTTGGCTGGGTTGGTTGTGGTGCTGGGAGAGGGTTCAACAGTCGAAGGCTTCTGCCAAGATTTTCTGCATGACAGCACCCTCCTTACCACAGTCTGTGGCCGGACTGAGCTTCTTTCCATGGTTCCCAAGAGCAGGTCTGTAAAGGGAAGGAGTTCTGACATTTCCAGGCTGTTCTCCTTGGATGTCCCTGCAAACACAAGCTGCTACCTGTCCCAGTGCATGCAGTCTAAGTGTTAACAGCAGAGAGTTTTTGGCCACATAGGCAGAGAGATTTAGGCTCTGGTTCTGTCTTCCTTCCTCAGAAAGTAGTCTGACCCTAAAAATGCTGATGGGAATTTTGCAGGCGGAGGATGATGCTCCAAGAACGTGCCTTGCTGTCATTCACTCTCACTCCACCTCCTTGAAAAGCAGCTCAGGAAATGTGATCACCCAACAGGACAAGCCCAAAGTGTCACAAATGAATGAGAGAAACTGCTTAAGGGTTGAAACAGCAACAAAGGTACTAGTGAAGAAGAATGAGATAAGCACTAATGATCCACCTGGATGCATTCCTGTGTGACCAACTCAGACTAGATGATCTTTCGAGGTCCCTTCCAACCCCTAATATTCTGTGATTCTGCGATGCTTTGTGCTAAATGCACTGAAATCCACTGTCTACCACTGTAATTGGCTGTTTCTCTCTTCCAAGCTGAGCTTACTGCCATTATGTTCCTCAAGTAAGAGTTTCCAAATTGTGCCCAAGTCAGCCCATCACCTGGTCTTTGGTAAGGTACCTGAGTGGGGATTTGAGCCTAGGGTGACATTTCTTGTCTTTGAAACAACTACTGATGCTTTTTTCCTAAAGAACCTTTAATTTGACAACAGGTTTCTTGAACTGTGAAGACCAGCACATGGCACAACTTTCCAGTGTAGATACCCGCTGTAGTTAATACCAGCTCACTTTTCCTACTCTCTTTTCTCTTTGTCTTCAGCTTATTATTCAGAGGGCAGCGACACATGGTTCAGCCTGAAATCTCCCATGGACATATATTTCTGGGGATCACTGCTTTCCAAGAGAGCTAGAAATAGCTTGGAGGTTACCCATGGAAACATTCTGAGCAATTTCCCTTTTCATGCCCCAGCTCCATTTTGCATTCTATCAGGTTTAATTCCACTTCACCCATGCCATGCTCATCCTGCATTGTTCTAAATTCCTCCTCAAAATGACAGTCAGTATCTATTCAAATGTTTCATATAGCAATCTTGTTATCGTTATCAACCAAACGTGTAATTTTCTCCTCCTCTCCTCTCCCAAAAAGTATATGATCTTAGTTTATTAGATTCTATTTCTATAAAATAAGACATGTTATGAGGTACAATAAAAATACAGAGAAAGGTGATGAAGCATCTTGTTGTCACCTCTGAATTCTGAGTGGCTTTCCAGATATGCAAGATATTAAGCCATCACTAAGAACAGGTATGTTAATCCCTCTCAAAATCTTAGCTACTGAAACAGAAGTGACCACTCGTGGCTTTTGAAGGGCATAATACTGTTGAACTTAACAGGAATTTAACTTGCTGTGATTTCCTTGTGTATCTTCAGTGAGAACCCCCTGACAGGATGCTAATGGCTGGATTCATCTACTGGAGAAGAGGTGATTATTAGAAACGCAGAGATGATGTTTTAACATTACAGTGCATGTGTAAGTTCTTTATCTTGGGCTTGAGATCTTAAAGATCCTCTCAAAGGTAATCAATGGCACTTTAGTACCCTTTGAAGCTTTTATTCACAACACTTGCGTACTTTGTGCCACATTGACTTCACTATTTTCCTCCAATTTTAAACAAAATTACTCCAGACCTGCATTTAAGATACTGTAAATGTGGTAATCTGTCAGCCTTGTTCAGGCAGTGCATCGGGGCTCCCTTTCTGCAGTAAAATCTCAGGTCATTACTATATTTTCCTATGCTCTAGGACAATAATGGACAAATTGTTTATCTCTGCACCTGCCATTCTGTGAACTGGTATGCTGTACCTTAAAAGAACACAACAGGCTTGGCAGTGACCTACAATTTTACTTGCAGCACCTGCAAGTAAAATCGATGGAACGCTAAAGTAAACTGGGCTTCAAGGCTCTGAAGGGCAATATTGTACAGGCTAAGTGAATGAGGGTTGGATGTTCAAACAGCTTCTTTAAAAATGCAAAAGTAATTTCCTAATTTTAAGTCCGCACATATTTTTAGGGTTTGATTTGGGACCTTAAACAGGCACTTCTGGGTTTTTTTTAGCTACAGTTTTAATCTCACACAGCCGTATGGGCTCATCAGTGTTAGAAACAGCTGCGTTGGACCAGCCTGTAATATTCGTCGTGAGAAAGAACCATCACAAACTACCTGTAAGAGATATTAGTCACATTCCTTCGTGTCCTACTGGAAGCACCCAGCTATAACGCTGGTGAAAGTGGTGTGAAAGCCAATTTGGAACATAATAAAATAGCTATGTGCAGGGTTTTTGAAGAAGAGACTGTAAATGTGCAACATGAAACAGGGAAATTGTTTTAGCTTCCTTATGATTTTAAGCCATATTTCATTTGCTCTGCTATCATTGCTATCACAGCAGTAAGAACATAATAAAATCTGTCAGAAGGAGCTGAGAGGGCTTCTTGCATCGCAACACCTGAAGACTTACTTTTCATAACCCTTAAAGCCTACAGTAGCCCCAAGAAATCCCACTACGTTTGTGCTCCATCCCAGAATCTGCCACTGAGGTTTTTGCCATTTACCTCGCCTATCCCACTTCCGCAATGCTTAATAACCTTTCGCGTTTCTGTTGATTTCCCTATATAGAAAAAAATCAAAGGCATTTATACCTCATAGATATAACTTGGAAAATTGCTCCTTGAAAAATATATCAAAAATATAATTTATTCATGCGCCTGGGAGATGCCATGAATCTCTCATTCCTCCGTATCTTATATTCAGCCAAGCTCTCGCCTGCAGCTGGTACTGTGCAGGCAGTTTCCCTTGCAGCTCAAAAGGTTGGAGAGTCAACCTCACTTCAAAGGAAAGCTTCTTCCCAAGCGTGGTGACCCACCTACAGGGAAGACCATGAAGAGTTCAGGGATGAGCACACCGAAGTCACGCATGGCTCAGGCTGGGCTTGGACACACCGTTGGCTCAACTGCGAGCACTAAAAGTTTGGCACAAGGCGTGAAATATTTAACCAGGCTGCCACTATGTAAAAATGATAGAGTGTGCCTGAGCAGAACATCTGTCAGCGAGGTGGCAGCTGGCAGACCTCGGCAAGGATTTTCTGGAGAGAAATGGGGCATAGCTTCCTAATTGAGCTGTGACGCTGCGCTGCGTGGGAGGGCGAGGGGAGCGTGTGTGAACGAGCGTGTTGCTCGCTCAGTGAAGAGCCAGAAGAACAAGTGCCCTGAGAAACCTCATTCGGGAGAGCAGATGTGAGTGCTGTGGTGTGAGAGAGGAGATAGGGATGAGTGAGGGAGGATGTGTGCTCAGCAGGGTGATTCCTCATGGCCCCAAGAAATGGTCTCTGACTGCCTGCAGGCTCTTGCTACCCTGGTTCTGTCAGTGAAGCACGATCTCAGACTTTTTTCCTTGAAGATTTTTTTCACAGGTGCAGGGGTCTAGCTCCAGGCCTTTAAAGAAGGTGACATTTGGAGCAAGCTTATGGTTTCACTGTGGGCCCAAGCTCTTGTCCTGGCAGTCTCACTGTAGTTGGGGCAGGTATCCATGACCCAGCTCAGCAGAATGCAAAGGATTTAAGTCCAAAGATCATCCAGCATAGCATGAGGAGAGGTGGGTGTGGTACTGCTTTCCTGTCTGTCCTCCTCCTGCTTTCAAAGAAACTACATTTGGCCTTCCCCAGGAGCAGTCTGCTCCTTACTCCCCCTAAGAACTCGCTTCTCCAAACTGAGCTTACAAAGGACCTCCATGAGAAGGGACACTTGTGCTCAGGAGGGCTTTACAGAGTCCTAGGAGTCTCCCCCAAGGTGGGGCTGGAGGAGGGACTGGTACTGGAGGGAGGTAAACAAGAAGAGGTTGAAACAGCTTTGAGAGGGAGCAAACTTGTGGGTGGTGAGGAGGGATGTTTGGACAGAGAACTTCAGGGCTGAGATGGTCTGTGGAAGTCAGCCTGGTTGCAAAAGCTCCTGGTAAATACAACAGGGCTTCAGTTCACCATTTCAGTGCTTTTACTGCATATCAAGGTAATCTCTTACATGCACATATGTACCCACACACCCACTGTCTTCTTTCACCAGATAATGCAAAAGGTTAAGAAATGCAGTTACTAATTTCCCCACCATTACCACTGCCATCCTGTAGATAATTCTGCTGGCTTTTGAATTTAGCAGTACTCTGAAAGCAAGTATTTCCACTTTTTGCACTAAGGTAGAGGTTGGCCAGCATGGAGAGTCTTATCCATGATGCAGGTCACTAGAAAGGGTTAATTAGCCAGAAGCACATATTGTTTAAGAGCAAGAGTGTGGGAGTGAGGCAATAAGAGAACTGAGCTGGACTCAACTTCTTTGCATTCTCCCCCACGCTCCTTTTGGAGGGTGTTTCAGGGACAGGCTGTGAGGAATGCACACTATCTAATCTGCATGTATAATGTAAATATGCACATTTTTATTTGCTCTCTCCATCTGCAGGGAACTTGCTGGCATCCGAACAGCCATGTGGTCTCACAGCAAAGTTTCCTTGTCAAAGGAAAGGAGGAGACTTAGCAAGACTGCTTGTTCTCTGCATACTGTACAAATGGGTGCACAAAGCCTGTCCTACTCACACCTTCACATGTTTGCTCTTTGGTCTCGGGGCCTTGGGAAAAAAAAGGCTGGACTAGGCTCTTTCCTTGCAGCTGGTTCATTGACTGAGCTGGAAAATCATCATGGTGGGGAGGAAGAGAAGAAATTGCACTTGGCCACCCTTAAATGATCATTAAAACCAACCTCTCTAGCAAAGCAGAAAGTAAAAAAAATAATTAATATTTTGGATAGGGCAAATAGTTTCCATCTTTTTGAAGAGACAAAATTAAATGGAGGCAAATTCAAGAATGCTAAGCTTTTCGGCATGAGGAAATCAAAATGTTTCATCCGAGTTGTCAAAATAAAAAATCTAGGCTGTGTGTTTTGCAAGGTTTTTTTCCTGTTTGCATTTGAAGCAAGTTGAGTAGTTTGCAGATTGACTAAAGCAGCCTGATTCTGCATTTTGTCTAAAAAAAAAAAAAGTAATTTTTGTCAAGAGCTGTTACCCAGCTCCATTGTGGCCTTCTGAACAATGCTCATTACACTAGCTGGAAAGCAGCAGCAGCTGGAGTCGCTTGCCCGGCCGTCAATAGCTTGCAGCACTTGGAGTCCTGGCTGCCCTATAAATTGTCTATGTCCCAACTGGCCAAAATATCTGCATTTGCTCTGCAAAACGTTTTGGACTTGGGTCACTTCACATCACAGAGAGGTGTTGATGTGAAGAAACTAAGGGTGCAAAAGCATAGATGTTTGTACAAAGTCACCAGGATCTAGGGAAAAGTTCCTTCATAATTTCTTTCAAGAACACAGATCTGTCATTCCACATATTTTTTTAAAGGCATGACTGACTCAGAAGAGTTTTTAATCTATTTTCCTTATTGTTCCACACCATGAATGTGTATTTGTGTGTACGTATTTGTGACAGTATAAATATTAATAGCACAAGGGTGAGAATACATGTGGCCCTCAAATGAGGTTACATAAACACACAGCTGCTGCGCTATTTGTAAATTTATAAAGACACATTTCCATCAAGAGTGTGAAAGTCAAATAAGCGTGCAGAGAGAGAGAGCACATATGTTTCATAAACTGCACAACAAACCTATAGGAATTACATAGTGTTGCTTAAATCCTGGTCCCACTGAGACCAACTGGAACAGTGTCACTGACTTCAGTGGGATCAGGACTTGGCACAGTGCACTTGCTGCGATTTCCCTGGGTAAAGCAGATAGAGCTACTGGAGAAAAAAAGATCATGCTCCTACGACAGTAGCAGAAGTGCCGATCCCTTGTGTCTTGCTGACATCTGAACCTGATGGGGATGATGTAGCAGCATAACACCCTGCAGAAGTGAGCTTCCAACCTTGCCGCCTGCAGCCTCTGCTGTTGATGGAAAAACAGGATCTGGCCAGAGCGGTGAGCAAGGAGGAAATCAGCTCTGCATTCTTCTCCCTGCATTCCCTTGTGCGCTGAGCTGTGCTAGAAAGGGGCAGTGGTGGGGCATCAGTCGGGCCAACAAAAGAGCATTGTCTGTGCGTTTGAAAGGGTGATATGTCGACAGTGTGCAGTGACAGTCCCATTTGTGCGGCTTTAGCAGCTGCTTGTGCTCACAATCTCCCCAGAGAGCTTTTGTAGTCACTGTCAGACTACATTCTGTATGACAGGAGTTGATGGGTCTAAGGTTTCATCCCATGGACAAGGTAGAGCACCAAAGGAGATGAGTCAGAAGTAGGAAAGTTTCAGGCACAAACAGGAATTGTTTCGCCCATAAAATGGATTAAGACATTAGAACTCCCTCATTTTCTGTGACTTAAATTCTAAGGTGCAATGCTACATTTTTCCTACTGCAGAAGATGCTCAGAAACCAATGGAAAGTCTAGGATCATTATTCGGGTTCACAGAATTGCCTTGGTCATAATAAGTAGCCTTTGAATGAGGGGCATCTTCCTAAGAGGCTTTTCTCAGCCTGCTGCAACGGACTGAGTCCATGCCCAACTCAGATAAAGGCCTGGGCATGCGGATACTTGTCTGAACCTCCTCCATATTCTCTATTCCCCAAGGTTTGGAAGAATTGTCTGAGGAACATCTCATGAGAAACTATTCTGTAGCCTTCCCAAGGCAGCCTACCTCAGGACGTTGTGCAAAAATGTGCTGTTTTGTTTTGAAGAGTCACTGATGCTTTAACATCAGTCCTATGAGGACATTCCTCGTTCCCATTCCAAAGCCTGGGATTCCTCCTTTCTAGCTTCTTCCCCAAGCTGTCTGAGTTAGTATAAGTTTGGCCCAGAATCCCTGGGTACCCAGTGAAGAGGCATGTCCAGAAGGTAATTCATACCTTAGGGGAGCTAAGGAAAGTGGGTTGAATCCAAGCTTCATTCTGCCTTGGATTCGGAAAACATATCTTCTAATGGTCTAACTTTGTCCTCTGTGGAGGGCACCCATCTGGGGGAGGTATTGTGCAACAGGCTGGGTTGTAAATGTGTACTGGAGTGGCTCATGTTCACCTCCCTCTACAGACGAGACCTTATACTGAAACGAGAACAAGAGCTTTTCAGGTAATTGAATTTTCGGTTCACTAGCAAGAACACTTCTGTGTTGTCTTTGACCAGTTATTTGCAAGCCAAAAGTAAAGGAAAAAAGCATTTTGGTTTCAGCAAAACATTTCTTCTGTCCATTTATAGAAAGAAAGAGCTGGGTTTGAGCATACCTTTCAAAATAAAATTTCTAACTAAACTTACACAGGAAAGATCAAAATATTCTGTTTAAAAGTTGCAAAATGAAACACTTAGATTCTAATACCAAATTCAATGTCAAATTGAAGTTTCTAAATTCCCTCTTGCAGCCTCTGAGAAGGATGCAATGAAACAAATATAAATTTGCAAAAAGTCACTGTTACCAAACCTGCATTGCCCACTGAAAGAAAATAATCCCAAAATGCCTTCTGATCTAAAAATGATTCTACAAATGCAAGAGAGTAGGCAGCTGTTTCTTGGATGCAGTGCGGAGCTGGTTTAGCTAAAGTTTCAGCAAGTCACCTCAAGGCTTTACAATAATGTTTCTGTTCAGTGACCACGAATCCCTTGTAATTTGGTACATAAAAATGTCCTGCTTGTGCCATCAAGGTAGAAGATAGTCACCTTGTTTAGACAGCAGTACGAGAGCAACCTGGCCTTGATTTATCATACCCTTCCTTAAGTTTTCTGTATTTGTTTCAACCAGCAGACTAGCTTTTGCTGTATTTAGTTTCAATCTGAGGAGAAAGGCTGAAGGAAGCAATACACATTTTGCAGAAATGTTTTGTATTTTATCCCAACCGTTTCTTTCTTCCTTTTGCAAAATATGAGTGACAGAAGGGGGTGAGGGGACGTGGTGGTTTCTCAAACCAGTACAATGCTGCAAATGAAGGAGCTACATGGGCTTTGTGGAGGAGGATTGGGGATGAGTTAGAAAGGCATGGCAGATGTTGATCTTTCAGTCTGCAGGGTACGTGGCCACTGCTGGCCATCGGGCAGCACAAGCCCTTCTCTGTGTGGATCCCACACAGGCAGGTGGGTATGGATGAGAAAAGCTTGGAGAAGGAGACTTCAACTGACCTATGGGCACACACAGAAAAAAGCCAGTCTCTCAGTATCTTCTAGCTCATGCATCATCACGGATGCCTCACATTGCCTGTCTGGGTTGGGATTTGAGAGCTCATGGACGGAAGGAGCCACTGTCTGATCTGAGCCCGCCCGAGCTGCAAGCGATTGAGTGACGCCGGCAGAACAGGTTTTCTCAGCTGCCTCGTCGCCCTCAACACTGTTCTTCAGGCATGTACTTAGCTCAGCTGGATGGCAGGGTCCACTCCATCATTATCCAGACAGGGATTTCGAAAGCTGCTTGAAACGCCCGTGATTGTGCACGCGTTAGGTGGCAATTTGCCGGCTGGGGCCTCACATAGCAGCTGGCAGGACAGCAGCTCACCCCAGGTGGGTGAGGGGTGGGCATGTGTACATGATCCTCTTTTGCCTTCTCACTGTCGTTCCCTGGGATTCTCCTTTCTGCACTAGAGAACAAATAGCCTGTGGTAAAACAGGGTTGCTAAAGTCTTTCCTCCAGCCCTCTTTGAATACACTTGATGGAGGAGATGATTTATGTCCTTGTGGATGAACTCAAGAACTTCAGAGGTTGAAATCTTTGCCTAGTTTTAGATGTCAAAACATTTAAACCTTATTGGAGTCATGAGGTCAGGGATACAAAGAGGACTGTGTGATACCACTGGTGAAGTTATTCTGGACTTACATCATTGCACTGAACACATTGCACTGATTTTTCCTGCTCTGTGCTGTCTGAAGAGATGTGTGCTTATGCATAGGTCCATCAGCCTGGCAGCTTCCACGATCTTTGCTCAGCTGATGCTTGAGTGATGGGCTCTGCTTGAGGTTGGTGCAGGTGTGAGCTGCGGCTTGACCTTAGTGCCACTGTTTGGACAAGAATTCCCTGATTTTTTGCAGACGTACGCTGCATAAACTAATCAAAGGCCCTGACTGCTGTCCCTCTGATACATGCACTTTTCACTTTAATTTTCCTCTCCTGGCACACATGGAACTTCCAAGCACCCAGGCTTATGAGTGCATACTCGCCACGTCCCTTCACAATGGATATTAATCTGCTCTGCTGTGTTTCACTCTGTTTTCCTTCAGTAAGCACCCGGCTGGAGCACAGAGGCAGATGAAAGAAGGCATCGTGCAAAGCCAGGCACAACCCCAAGAAGCAGCAGGGGCTCAGCAAGGATGGGGCCCCCAAGACTGCATCCTGGGCCAGGCTAGGGGTAAATAGTAAGAAGTAGATATGGCTACAAACACTCAGTCTGATGAAGGATCACATCAAAGGTGCCATCAGGGAAATTCATAGATTTTGGGTGGAAGAAAAAGCGTTTTCCCCAAAGGGCAACTTGTGTTGGTGTTACAGAAAGTCACTGATGGCTGAGAAAAATTGTTAAAACCTCTGAAAGAACAAGAGCATCTGGGAATTTCTCTAGAAAAACTGCACAGAATGAATGAAATTGCTAATTGTTCCACAGGAGGTTATTTTCTTTGGCTCCAATTTTGTCCTTCCAGAAAAATAAACTGCTTCCCATTCCCTCCCCGATAAGTGAGCAATAGAGAAATTACTTGAAATACAGCACGTGAAGAAGAAAGTCACCAACATTATTAAAGCTACAACAAACTATAGGATACTGCTGACTCCCACTGTTTTCTCTGCAATACTTGTCTATTGTGTAATTCCAGATCTATGACACCTGCTATTCTCTGTCCCTTTGAAATAGCAATGTCTGTTTTTATACATCACTTTTCCACCACAGATCTCAAAGTGCTTCACAAAGGCAAGTATCATTATTATCATTTTACGGATGAGAAATCTGGACACAGGGAGGTTAACTGCCATGGGACATCCTACTTTTACTCTCCTACCAACAGATCATCCATCTACAATGCAGGTCAAATTTCTCGCTTTCATTCCTGGATTGCTCTCTCTCTTCCCTGTTCATCCCAATAGAATCCAAAAGCTTATGCAGAGGTTTAAATTTATGTGGAGTTATTGACACTGAGTTCTGCTCTTTGTCTCCCCGTGGTTCCTGGAAATTCTGCTATTTCTGCCTTGCTTTAGAAAGAGCTGAGACAATTTCTTTTTCTATGAGCACAGATTACAAAACCAGATCTGGTTCATGTATGTCCCAAACTCTAAAAGAGCTTGACTGTGGGAATCCAGTTCAGACTGTTTGTGGGATAAAGAATAATTACAATATTCATTATTTTAGACTCAGGTTTCCACTCCAGTGTTGCACCTGGCTTCATGGGGTGGAACACTTGTGTCTCTTTACATTGGACTCTTGTTGGCCCATCTCTGCTCAGAAATGCTTATGGTTACGTTTAAAAATTCAGAGGACCTATATTTTAGACAGTAGCCTGTGCCTGACCTTTTCCAGCCAGCCTCAGTTGTGATGAGGAGAGAAAATGAATCTTTGCCTTTGAATGATAAACTGTTTAAAAATAGGGCTTATAATGGTAACACTGACAGACTTTCATTTATAGCAGCTTCAGTAGGACAAGGATAGTATATTTCATGGGACAGAGAGAGCGACAACAGAAGAAAGAAGAACAATATTTATCTCTGAGGCGTTCCCCCAACAAAACCAATTACTTGTCTTATTCTCCTGAAGAATGCGAAACAGCTAGGAAAATATCAAGCAATAGTGCAGGAGACGCTTTGGTCACACCTGAATTTCCCTTTGGGAATTAGATAGAACACCAAAGACAGAACAGATGAAAGGACATAATTCAGTCGGTCTCCATAGATTTGCAGATGGTTATTTGTGTGAGATCCTTCACCCTGTGAGACCTTTCTCTGCCACTGCAATGTACACTTTGGTGGAAGCAAGGTAAACTCAGAACATCCTCATCAGAAGACCATTAAAATAGCTGCACAGGGGCAGCTGTCTCAGCAAGAGTCTAAAACAGAGCATAAGAATAGGGCAAGAATTTATGATGCCTTCATTACATCTACCTGAATTCCTGACGGTTTTAGCCCTTTAGCTCTAGTCTTCCTGTTGCATTCCTGTTGCGACCTTGCAAACCAAGGTCAAAGCCACCTGGATCGCAGAGATGACTACAGAAAGGCTTTAAAGTAAATTCTTAAGGAGAGAACAATTAAACACGCAAAAGTAAATGTAAAATGGGATAAAATGTTAGATAGGTTTACCCAAGACACAGAGAGTGCCAGACTAACTTGATATCCTTCTTTGATAAGATAATTGATTTTCTAGACAAAGGAAATGCAGTAGATCTAATCTATCTGGATTTCAGTAAAGCATTCGATACGGTGCTGCATGTGAAATTATTAGTTTTGTTGGCAAACATGGGGTTTAGCACAGGCAAACAAGGAAACAGATGAACTGGAAACAACAGTAGGGTTGTTGAAAGAAAGAAGCATCAGGTGGAAAGAAGGGTGGTATTGGCAGAGATGAAGGGGCTTCCTGCAGTATAATCTGACTTCAGCTTTCATGAGCACTGTGTATAAGAAGTGTGTGTAACACTCGTACCTGTGGGTACAAACCTGAAAAACGTTGCAAATGGGAAGAAGGGTTGAATATCTCAAGAAGAGCTAGATGAGTCTGAGAGTTGGAATAACAGAAACAGGATAGGTTCTACTAGTACAGACTGCTACATCATGTGCTTCGGTAACAGTAACAACATTTTTTTACGGTGATCTGTCACTTAGCAATGACCTAAAAGGAGAAAAACATACCTGTAACAATGGACGACAAGATTATTTATGATACACCAATATGATGACACCAGCATAAAGTTAATGTAGGGTTTACAAGATAATCTGGGATTTAAGTATAGTATCAGATATGGTTCTACTTGACACAGAAAATTGTTGATGCCATGGTGCAAGGTCAGATCTCTTGATCTGGCGTCCTGTGGTCAAGAGGGGTGGATTCAAAGTGGAGCAGTTGCGGAACAGAACAATGCGACTGAGAGAATGTGGAGTTAGACCTACCAGAAGAACTAGGAAGACCTAGATTGTGCAGCCTAAAATTTTGAAGGCTGAGATAATTATGCAGTGCTGTAAGCGCCAGGAGAGTGCAAAAGCACTTTAACTTAAAGGACAAGAAGATACCTGTTGGTAAAGTATATTTATAAATACATTCAGCTTAGATTTCAAAGGACAATCTCATTCCACCTGAATACTGCACATCAGTTTGGATAAATTGTTTTTAAAATTCTTGCTAATTTAAAGATGAAAAGGGATTGGTTGTGACAGAACTGTTTTGGGGAGAATTGAACAGCACATGCCCAAAATATTCAGTCTCAAGCACTGTTTTTTATTCCCTTTTTAATCAGCACAGAGAAATGAAATCGTAAAACAGTATGAATAAGGAAACAAACAGCCAGTCTCCTGGTTATACGTTCTATCAGTCCCCTGCTGGTGCCTGGGCTTAAAATTATTTGTGTTGATTCTCGGTGTCTCACATCTTACCAATTCAAGTCGTTTTCTAGCATATATTTTTTGCATTGCAGTTAGGTACACTGAGCTCAGACTGAAATACAATATTCACAACTCCCTGATAGGCGTGAGATTCTCTTTAATGTGGATTCCAGAGGTAAATCCTGCACCCCAATGACAGGAGCGTATTATTCACCTTTTAAAATTACCTTGCCTTTCATCCAGACCTCAGTGGTCAATCTAAATTGTGTTGCTTCAATAAAATTTAGTTAGCTGATGGGGTCAGAGACATTTTTTTCTTCCCTAGGCATAGCCTGCAGCCTTAGTTTGTAGTGGGTTAGCTGGCACTGACAGAGTGATCTCCACATTGGAAAACCAGATTGATGTGATGGGCATGAACAGTTTAGCAGGCTGGAGGCAGGGAAGCACGGGTTTACAAGCAAGTTGGTTTAAGTACAGATTGTTTCATTTTTGAGAACAGCAGTAGGGTGCTTCAAAGTTGCATGCTGCTGCAGCTGTTTAGCCATCAGTTGAAGAGAAAAAAAAAAGAGACAAAAATAATGGTTGAATTGCAACAAACTACTTCAAAATAGGTTAAAAAACTTCAAATGGTGTCTTTTTTGAGTGGCAGAGGATAAAACATGAGATTGGCATCAGCTAGATAAATAGCCGTGACTATACAGATTAAACTCAGGGAATTCATTCTCTCTCTCTCTATTAATCAGGAAAACATCAGTTTAACACCCTGGACTGGGAATCCATTCAGCAGGCAGAAGGATAATGTGAAAACAGTGTAAACTCAAGTAGAGTTAAATCAGGATGGTCTGCTCCAAAAGGAATGTGTCAAGGCTTAGAGAGCGCACAGCCCTGCAGGGCTCTGTCCCTGCTACACTCTGCAACAGATCAAGACATTGTGGGAATGTCAACACAGCTGCATTTTGGTGCAACTTCAGCCTTTCATCAGGGAAGGCGTAAACTTCTCCACTCACAGTCCCTGCTATTAGGAACTTAGAAGTCATTTAAAGATTAGCTGAGATGTTCTTTCTACCGAGCACTCTTTGAGCTTGGCCATTAGCTGCAAATTGGCTGTGAATAGAGTCAGAGCACCTTCCACTCTGAAAGGCAGTTTGCAGGTGAGGGACTTCCTGAACTAGAGGTGATATCCTTATATTTAATTATCCCTTACAGAATTTTCTCTCCTTTTTTATCCAGCCACTTTTTAAACCCAGAAAAAAATTTAGCATCCACAACATCCTGGTGGCAAGGGGTTCAATACTACATTGTGTGCAGAGTAATCTCCTGATGTGTGTTTTGAAATTGCCACCAAGTAAAATTATTTGATAAAGCCTCATTCTCTTACTGAAAGAGACAGTGCGTGATAATGCCCTGTTTATAGTTTCTGCAGTGAAATAACAGCTGAAGGAAACAATCTCCTTATGTGCCCATAAGTATCTAATTTTGACCAGAACAGTCTCTGGCTTTGAGAATGTGTCAGACAGTGGGTAACAAATATCCCTTTGCTGCACAGCGGGAACAATGGAAGGCAGGAATTAGGACACCGCGAAGACCCTGTATTTTCTGCTTAGTTTCCCTTACCTCTGTTTCCTGGACTTATTTTGTGACTGATCTGTCTTACAATGCCCACATAACTTGCAAGTGTTTCATGTGTGCCCTATTTCTGACCACATTGGCTGAAGCTCACTATATATAGGGAACAAGACATATGCACAAGAAATCTATATTTTTTTTAGCCCAAGATGATAATAACAGGAACTTAAGTTTCACTCATTTGTTGATAATGTCATAACCTGCCTATGAATAGCATCATAGTGTAGTCATAGAAGCATAGAGAACTGAAGTCCATTTTAGGGAAATTACAAGGGAATTTGGCCTCTTGTTTAACAACATTCACTTAATTTACTATGTCCCAAAGTAAGGATCAATAAACAAAAGCTTTTGAGATTATTCAGCAGAGAAAGAATTATGACAGGAAGGATAATGTCTCCCTATTTTATAATACCTCTGGCAATAATATATTGAAATTGTTATGAAGCCATGATCATATCAGAGACGTTGAGCAAAGAAACAACCACAACAAAAGTCAATTTTACAAATATTCCTTCACATGAGAGACAAATCAATCCATTCTCATAAATAATACACAAAATCCCTTGAATAGCTGAAAATTCAATACACTTATTAGAATGTCACTAGAGCCCTGGGAACCATGTGTATAAAAACATAGGTGGAAAGAATGATCCAAACTCCCTAATTTCAAAAATTCCTAGATAAGAAGTGATCATTAAAGATCCCATTGGATCTTATCGGAGGGAAGGGATTTAACATACTACAGGGACCTCACTCTTTGCTTTTATATTGGTCAGCTGTGTTTGTTCAGAGGTTACTAAATTTTATGCAAGGCAGATGAAACTGGCTGAGGATGTAGGCAAGACTTGGAATTAAATACAAAATTTATGACTCTGTTTAGGCAAACAAAATAGTAAATATTTTGTTGTCACTTCTAATATATTTCTCCACTGGTTTGGATAACCTTTGTGTCTTAGCAAGGTCATATAAAGATCTTTTTCTAAACATAATGCCTTCTTTTTTCCTTTCTGTTTTCCGGTATGCTTATATCCTGGCGCTCCAGTATGAAAGTCCTGTGGAACAAGTTCTGAGTGTTGAAATCAAGTTGGTTTATGCAAATAAAGGCTGCTGAAATACCAAATCTTTTACCAGTCACATCTGGAAGACTTAACATATGAAATGGGTTAAATGAAGACCAGACACGGTGCTGTTTCGAGACAGAGCTGTTTCATAGTTTTTAACTTCATCAGTTTTATTCTGGGCAGAGACAGTAGCTATCATGGATGCAAGAGACTGACCTGTTCCCACTGCTTTCACAAAGGTCTCAATCAGATATTAATCCTCGTCGTTTCGAGAAAGAACTCCACTAGAGTTGCTGGAGACACCCCGGTGTTACAGAAGGATAGCAGGCCAGCTTCAATGTGCTTAGCTCCAATTTGTAGGTCAGCAACACATTACTCATCCTAAACTGTTATCCAGAGATGGAAAAACAATACGTGTCTCTTGGGACAATTATTGTCACTGTAACAGATCTCTAAACACAGCCTTAGAACTGTTGTAAATATGTCCTTTAAAGAACTGATGCACCAGTTTTGCTTTGAGGTTCTTGCTCAATCCTGATCTGATCCTGATTTGAGCATGAATAGTTTGGAATAGTGTTTTGGTTTTGTTTGGGGTGTTTCTTACTTTGCTAGTAAAAATCTCCAAGGGACATTCCTGGTAGTAACTCATCTATACCCTGACACTGCACCATGAAAAAAAATCTATGTACGCTACAGGATACATCCCTGTGTCTCAAACCCCATCATATGCATATTTTGCCTCCAAACAATTGTGTTTTGTTGTTATTCCAGTAATCCTGAGTCCAGAGACCTCAGATTCTTCCAGTTCTTCTTCCTTACTCACCCCTCATCCCTAGTGACTTGACCCACACTTGTTCTCCAATCAAGGCTACCTCTGGTACGAGTATTCTGCCTTTCCTCATCTAAACCTCCCCCAATATTACCTCCCCTCTTGCACATGCAGAGGTGAGTGAAGGTGTCAGACAGCCCCACACCCAAAGTGGGACTTGTCTTCTGGTGCTGCAGCTGAAAGAGCCACCACAGTGAAGGATTATTTTATGAACTGTACTGCACGGGTTTTTTAAAATAAACTCTGGGAAAACTACATCTTATGCTGAGCATATGACTACCATAATAGTTTATCTCATAACAAGATTCCTAGCCAGAAGGGAAAATGAAATTGTTGAGTTTTTTATATGTGTAACTAACCATGCCTGGACAGAAGAGTGCATTTGGCATAATTCAGAAAACTCATGTGTCTCAGTGAAAGCTCCTCCTCAAGGCGTTGGAAATACCCCACTTTGTGCAGTTTGGGGAGCTGGGACAAACTCCCCATGTTGTACACAGAAGTCACAGTAATAAGTGAATTGCTTGAGTATTTTAGGCACAGGTAAGCTTGTCTTGACAATGACAAACCTGTCAGGACCTCAGATTCTGTCTAGTGGAGACACTAAATCAAATGAGATGATTCCTGCTAAGTAGCTACCTTGGGGAGAATTGTCTTCTTTTTCTTATTTTTAAATATAAAGCTTTTACATACAGATTCAAGAGGGCTGAGTAGAGCTAATGCATCAGGATCAGTGAATGCTGATTCTTTATCATAACAAAAACACTGATATGACTAAGAGAAGGAACAAATCATACCAGTGTAACTGGACAGCCTATCTTGGTGCTTCACCTCTATGCTTTGGATTAGTTCCTCCTACTTTCACGGCCCATTTAACTGAGTCCAAGTACTTCCTTTCACTGCCTGCCATCCTAATCTATGTAAACCAGCCCAGTCAGGCATTTTTCATTGAATTAATACATATTAATGGGCAGTAATACATTTGTACTATTGCATACATTTTCTTGAAGTACAATTTTCTATCTAAAGCATTTTATTCGCATTGCCTCATGGTAACTGCATACACAACAATATCTTTAGTGATTATTCATTACAGGAATAATACAGCTGTGCCAAACACTGTATTTTAGTGGCTTTACTTTAAAAAAAGAAACAACAAACCACGAGAATATGTGATTATATTTATAGACTAATCGTATTATTGTCATTAACTGCAGAAAATAATCTTCTGCTTAGCTATTGGGAAAAGCAGTGGACAGGTAGAATTCAGACACCTTGCGGATAAACTGTTTTTAAGAAGAGAAAGAAAACAGTAGCTGTAGAGTTTGGACTAAGCTCGATTTCATGATTTGAATGTAGAGATTGTGAAGCACATGAAGTGTAGCAAATAAATACAAACAGCTGCAAATGTTATTATAAATTGGGCAAAATGAAGCTGAGATTAGATGACTGGAAAGTTATCCAAGAGAACCATAGAATCATTAAGGTTGGAAAAGACCTCTAAGATCATAGATACATTCATGTTGTGGTTTCCGTGTAGTTACAGACCTGGCAGATACTCCATCGGAGTCTGTATCTGAACTCAGGTAGAACTGGGTATGAATGAGGGACAGTCGCTACTAAAGGTCAAACAATTGCTCAGTGTTAACACAACGTGTGTGTAATACACAAATGTTGGACATTCTTCTGTTTTCTTTGAAATGTAGACTGTGTAATGGAGATGTAAGCAGATAAAGAAGGTGATGGAAGTAAGCTTGGCTTCAATTCACACCGAGTGATCTCTGGGCTCACTTTTCTCCTCGTGCCCTGTAAGATGCCCTCACTCCATCACGGGGTACCCTTGGGAACGCAAACAGACTGTTTGGCGTGCTTCAGTTAATTTGCCGCCACAGTATGAGGAACCAGAATACAAGACACCATGTAGAACAAGATTGATGGGATAATAATGCGTGTCCATCTTTCTCACTGGAAAACTTCAGCATCAATTATTGTGTCAGCTGTAATTGTGTTGTCTTTTGAGGAGAGACAGACAATGCCATTGTTCTAAGGAGGCGGGAGGCTCTGTCCTTTCCTATCATGATTCTATATCTTTCTGAAGGGAATAAAGGCGTCTCTTGCAAACTTACCCGCAACTAAACAGGCAAACCATAATTAGCTGCAGCAAAATAATTAGCAACATAAACATCTTAAGGCAATAACCAATTCCAGTTACTCCTATGGAGGCAGTTTGACCTCACTTAGTGTCTATTATACATGACTTTCTAGAGTCTTATTGATGCTACAGTGCCAAGACCTGTGGGATCTGCCAGAGTTTGTTTCCATCACTTTACTAAGGAAACAGGAGTTCTAGAGTTCTTAGGAGATTAATTAACTTGTCAAATAATTAAGTAGACAGCCTGTAATGAAGGTTCCCATTTCATAACTGATTTATCACTTCAGCAGCTTCTCAAATTTAGCTTCTTTACATGAAGACTTCCATACCAACAGAAAAATACTAAGATATGGCTGAGTTGAACGGAGCTTTGTGCATCTTTAAACTTACCTCTCCACGGTTTTTTCTGATTTTGCCCTGGGTTTGTGAGGAATGTGAGAGTGATGCAATAAATCCCAGACATATTTCACTGGAACAACAAACTGCAAGTAATAAGTGAACTTTTAGGGCTGGATGGTTATTTTCATTTTGCAGGAAGCAGATTAGCATTGCCTGAGTGACAAGATCATATTTTTAAAATGAAGGAAGGCTGCGGTGAGTGTTAAAATTATTTGTTCACCTGCTGGTCTAATGATCAGGTCATGTTTTTGGCAAATCCATGTGCTGTGAAGCCACCTTCTTCCCTATGCAATACTGGTCAAGCCTCACTGGACTGTGAGAGGTCCTACAGACATGAACAACATTCAGAAGGACTTAGCTCCCACCGCAGCACTTAAAGGCAGATTTTCCAGTTTGTTTCCCCATCTAAAAGGCTAGAGTCCTCTGGGAAGCTGGTACTGACTGAGGATATTGGGCTTTTTGGGGTAACCATTGGTCCTTCATCACATTGTACCTCATCTGTAAAACAGGGATAAACAGGACGGCCCAGCAGCCTGAGGGAGGTGGGTCCTGTGGGAGATGGTGAAGTGTTCAGTGATGAGCTAAGCACTGAGTGAATTGACACTTTTTATGTACACTACCTAAATTTTGTTTCCCTTGAAAGCACTTGCGATACTTAAAGGGCTTCTTGGGAATTTGTGGCATTGAATTTCCAAAGTTTCACTGTTGAGAGGGAGAGGCAGTAAACAGAAATACCACTCGCCATTCGCCTTGCTCCTGAACATAGAATTTCATGTTAAAGTGTAGCACACAGGACCACGAAGGTTGTTTCTGCTGGTAAGATAAGCTCATTTTCATTGATTTTCCTGGACGAATATGTATTACTTATATGAATATGCTGACATTTTGTTGGAGCACATGTGAAAAATCCTGTCTATTTGCCTGCCAAAGACCTGCCCAAGAAAACAGTTGTGCTAAAATGGTTAAAGAAAGCATGCACCAGGATATCATAACCCTGGGTGAACAGAGAAGTACATCAGGAAATAAATCTGAGGTTGGGTTTTGAGTCTGCATGTGTTCTGAGGGGACATTGGTCAGGGGTAGCTTTTTCCAGCCTCTAGTTAACATGAATAATTGTTTTGTTTCAGGCTAGAAATTCCTGACTATCAATAAAACATAGTTGGTGTAGTCAGCCTCCTGTGGGGTACTTAATGATCCGTAAAACTGTTTAAAGGGAAGCTGCCAACCTGATTTTGGCCCAACCTGTGACATTAGTTTTGATGTATCTATATTATACACATGCGCATTTGCATTTTTTGTCTGCAAAGTGGAAGCTTCAGTAAGCATAGGATTAGAATCATAGAATGGCCTAGGCTGGAAGGGACCTTAGAGATCATTCAATCCAACCTCCCTGTCGTGGGCAGGGATGCCTCTCAACTAGACCAGGCAACACATGGGGACTGAATGGGGATCGAACTTGTGACCTTGGTGTTATCAGCATCACACTCTAACCAACGGAGCTAACCAGCCCTCTATCTGTGCAAACTTCATTTGCCTCTTCTTCGCACCTGGAATTGTACATCACTTTTCTCAATATGATCGCAACTATAATATCCAAATCACCAGCACCCTGTTATCCTTCTCCCACAGCACTGGGAATCAGGGCAAGTTTATTATGAAAATGATGGAAAGATGAGCAGTGCAATGAAAGTGACTGGAGAAGAAGCCTCCCCACCTTCAGTGCCTCTACAGATATGCATTGTGGTTGCCTAAAAGCATTGCCACCACCCTGCTTGCCTGGCTTGCAGTGCAGGCATAGGTGTTCCTTCTTGCATCCAGCCTTGCTGAGGAACACGTGGCAAATAAAACTGGTGACTGCATCATGTGGCTGCAAAGCTCCAGCACATGAGCGGTGACATGTGTGTGAGGAGCAAGGCCAGGACCTTGCAGATGCAGGTGAGACCTTTCTGCCTCAAATGTGGCAAATGTTACGGCAAGACAAATTAACCTGAGAGCATCCATTTACCTTTTTGGCCTCACCTCTCCTAGGTTTGAATGTTCTCTGAGCATATGAGGATGTTGCTTTCCTCCTTGCCTTAGACTAGTGCATCTCACTTCAAACTGTTTGCTGTCATAGTCAATATCTTTAAGGACTCAGGGAAGAACACTTTAATTAGCCCTGATGAAATGGCAGAAGCCACCTGAAGCCTGGTGGCTCTTGCTCTCCTTATGTTTGTGTTTCCTGCCGTGTATACTTGCTGGCAGAATTTTAAACCTGGCTAATTGCTCTTTGTGGTGTCTAGACATCTTTAGCAAGTGCTTCTTTCTTCCCCTACTAGTGCTTATAATTTACATTTGCATGCTCCCCTCCTTCACCCTGCACAATCTCTAGGTAGATACATCACACTGCACTTTACACTCACAAAAAGAATTAAGACAAGCCTGGAGAAGTTTGGAAATGGCACCATAAAAATTAGCCATGATGTCCCAACTTCTCCAGTTACAGATGGGTCCTTGCAGCAGTTTTACATTACTTATTTCAGCAAGGGCTCCTTGTATCACATTCTGATCCTTGTTTCCCAGCCTCCCAATGAAGATAAATCAGACCTTTCAGTGCAGAATCACTGCAGATGCAAATAAATAGTATCACCTTATTGCCTGCTTGCTGTTAAGTTTCTGTCATGGTGAAAGAGCTCCAATGAGTAGGAAAGTATACTTCTTTTAGATACTCCATCAAACGATGTGAATGTATGTGTTTGTTACTAGCAAGAGAGGTCCAACTGCCCTAGACTGAATAGTCAAGGTGGGATTGTGAGGAGAGATACATCTGTAGACTAAAAACTGTGAAAACTGCACAGGCACATCAGTGGAACAGCTTATGACAGAAATGGGATCTGCTCGACTCACCTCAGTGTTTGACTCCCCCATGAGGTATCACAGTAGGGTGTTACACACAGCACAGGGTTCAAGCTCACAACGAGTAACTGACACACCACTGCACAGTAAAAGAGCATCCAGAGTTGCCCAGCTAAGCTGAACCTTCACCAGCAGTCTGCTCAGCCACTCTCATGCCATGGAGCAGGGCATGGGCATGGCCCAGGGCATCGCAGGATCAGTCCTTTTTCTCTCAGCTGACTCTCATTTGCTCCTTCTGCCCATGAAAAGTTTTATAAGCTGTATTAGAAAGCAAAATCCCCCTTCTAATTTGTCCTTCAAGAGAAGAAGCACAAAGGAGCAAGATGCCAAGCATATGACTTCAGTAGATATTAGTTTAAGAGAGAACAGATGATCACCTGGGAAGAAATCATCCCGTTGTTGATAGATCTTTCAGGAATATTATCAGACCGCTACAGCTTATGTTAGTCTCTTGAAGCTAAGCTGCTTTTTCCTCTGTACATATTCCATATTCA